>NC_053391.1:355712325-355864825 GCF_905171765.1 Bufo bufo | reverse complement strand
CATGCTGATGGAATATATGATAGTACACCTGGGGCTAGCCCCTCCCAGCTGTGGGCAGCTCCCAGGTAATCCGTTTTTTGGCGGTTTTTTCTGTCTATATAAACCCATAACTACCACTAGATATTGTGACCATATGCTAACCTGATGAAGGGGACAGTTTGAGCCCCGAAACGCGTTGTTCTATGCATAATTACTTATTATGTAAATAAAGAAGATTCACCAACAGAGACTCATTGGAACCAGTGATTTTGCGCCTGATCAGAATTTTCTCCTACTGCAAACTTTATCAGAGAGGCACAGAGCATTATCAATCATGTTACATGACAGTGTGTATATACTGTATATATATATTGTGGGGATTCGCTCTGGTAGTTGGGATAAGCGGGTGCAATACAGAGGCAAAGTACAAGTTCGTAATTCAAATGTCTGTGTTTATTCACACATAAGGTCAAACAAAAAACACTCTTTGCAAGGTTGGTGTTTGTTCACACCAAGTAGAAAGTTTGTGCATAACAAAAAAACGTCATCTTGTCGGCAGTTCTGCCTTCAGCAGTCAAAATGCAGGCTTTAGGTAGCCTGCTCTCTCAACACACATGGCTGGTGTACCTTGTAATTTACCTCTTCCACTTTCTCGAGTACCTCGTAGGGCCCCTGCTAGCTCGGAACTTACTGTCTACAGTTGGTACCAGAACCAAAACCCCATCACCTGGGTTAAAGTTCCGGACCCGAGCCTGCCGATTATAGACCCTACTCTGGGCTCGCTGAGCTGCCTCAATATGCTCCCTGACCAGAGGCAAGACTGTCTCCATCCAGCCTTTCATCTGGGTGACGTACTCAATAACACTTTTGTGCGGTGTGGGTTGTTGTTACCACACTTCTTTGGCTATGTCCAACAGACCGCGAGGGTGTCTGCCATATAGCAGTTCGAAGGGCGAGAACCCTGGGGCACCTCTCACACTGCGAACATGAGACAGGGCAGAAGAAGGTCCCAATCCCTCCCATCCTTAGACACCACTCTTTTTAAAATGGTTTTTAATGTTTGATTAAATCTCTCTACCAGGCCATCCGTTTGCGGATGATACACGGACATCCGTAGCTGTTTTATGTGGAGCAACTTACAGAGTTCCCTCATGTTCTTGGACATAAAAGGGGTCCCTTGGTCAGTCAGAACCTCTTTAGGTAGTCCCACTCGGGAAAACATCTCCATTAACTACTTAGCTATGAGTTTGGCTGATGTATGTCGCAGTGGCACCGCCTCCGGGTACCGAGTGGCATAGTCGAGGACGACCAAGATGTGTTGGTGCCCTCTAGCGGACTTCGGTACTGGGCCTATGAGATCCATAGCGATTCGCTCGAACGGAACCTCGTTAATCGGGAGAGGCACCAGGGGGCTCCGAAAATGTGGCTGTGGGCTATTTATCTGGCAGGTTGGGCAAGACTTACAAAACTCTTCTACCTCTCTGAACACACTGGGCCAGTAAAACCGCTGTAGTATCCGGCCCTGCGTTTGCTGCCACCCCAAGTGACCCCCTATAACATGTTGGTGGGCAAGCTCCAATACGAGCTTGGGATATGCCTTGGGCACCACCAGCTGTTCAATATGCTCACCCCGTAGTTGGTTTACCCGATATAGCATTTCCTGGTGAACGACAAAACGGAAAAACATCGACTTGGCCCCAGGTTTTTGTGGTTCACCATCAATTATTACCACATTCTCCCAGGCCCGGGATAAGGTTGGGTCCCAGTGTTGTGCGGTCCCAAAATTTTCACCAGAGACATTGAGGTCTGTTAATTCAGGACCCGGCAGCAAGTCCTCAACGTCTCCTACCAACACACTCAGCGGGGTTGTCTCCCCCTCTTCCACCAAAGTGGCGGTCACCCATACCGCTGGCCCTTCGGCCTCAGGTTCCCAGAGTTCTGGCCTCCCGCCCGAACCAGGCCACTCTGCTGAAGTTACCCCTGACTCAGGGGCATCAACAACTCTCACAGCCGGCCTCAGGGCCGGGAAGCCCAGAAAATCTCTCCCTATTATTAGTTCATAAGGTAAAGTGGTGGCAACGGCCACCTCGTGGGTCCACTTACTGCCTCCCGTGGATAGAGACACCAGGGCGGTGGGATAGCCCTTTGAATCTCCATGTATGCACATGACCCCGATTTTTCGGCCAGTATACTCGTCGGGCCTCACCAGGGTAGCTCTTACCAGGGACACCAGACTCCCTGAGTCCAACAAAGCCACTGCCAGAGTGTCTCCCACTTCTACCTGGCACAGGTGGTTATTGTCTATAGTCTCTGGGATACCTGAAGCACACAGCTTCCTGGTTTACAACGAGTTGCGGGATCCATAGTTAGTCTCCATGGGTTCACCCGATGTGGACAGTCGGCCCTTACGTGGCCAGGCTCCTGACACCACCAGCATACTTTCGCAGCCGGGTCTAAGGGGGGTACACCCCAGGCAGTCTTGGTTGGCACAAGTCTCTGGGTCTGGGGTGGAGATTGCTGGGGTTTTGCTGCCCCCTTCCCAAATGAACCCCCTTTCAATTTCCTGGTAGCCTCATAGCGTTCCACCAGGTGCACCATCTCAAGGGCATTACCAGGAGACACCTGGCCGATCCAGTGCTGGGGGGAATACAGCAAAGCCCTCCAGAACACATCAGCCAACAGACGGTGTAATAGGGTATAACAATGGGGCCTCGCGGGCTCAGCCGGGTTAAACTCCCACCGATACACCCGCTGGGCCGGACTAATACATTCACCCCCAGTCTCGCCAGGATCTCACTCTTTACTGTCGAATAATCAGCCACTTGATCATCCGGTAAGTCAAAATACACCTGCTGGGGTCCAGACGCCAGGAACAGAGCGACAACCTCAGCCCATTGCTCCCGGGGTAGCTTCTCTCTCACGGCCACCTTCTCGAAGATCGCCAGATAGGTCTCAACGTCGTCTGCGGGGGTCATCTTGGGGATTGCCGCACGGACCGCTTTCCGGGCATCGTGGATGCTCTGGGATGCTCCTGCTGCATCACATGTTGTAACAGCAGCTGGTTTGTTTCCTGCTGTTGCTTATTGGCCTCCCGCTGTTTCAGGTTAGCCTCCACGAGGGCCTTCACGACAGCCTCCATTTTGTCGAGGGACACGAGTTGTAATCTCGCTGGTTTGATGTAAGACATACAACCGTGCCCGGAAAAACTAAATTATTTCGGCCTTTACGCCAGCCTCACTGCAATTGTGGGTATTCGCTCTGGTAGTTGGCATAAGCGGATGTAGTACAGAGGCAAAGTACAAGTTCATAATTCAAATGTCTGTGTTTATTCACACATAAGGTCAAACAAAAAACACTCTTTGCAAGGTTGGTGTTTGTTCACACCAAGTAGAAAGTTTGTGCATAACAAAAAAACATCACCTTGTCGGCGGTTCTGCCTCCAGCAGTCAAAATGCAGGCTTCAGGTGGCCTGCTCTCCCAACACACACTCAGCTTTTCAGCCCAGCACAGGGCTCAGTTCCCACACCAGCATTTGCCAGAGCTCCTCTGTCCGAGAGAGGTAATCACTCACAGCTGACACTTCTGGCTGGGTTTTTTATAGGCCAGTCAAGACCCAGCCTGGAACGTGGGGAGTAGTCACCCACCCATCACTTTGACTACTCCCAGTAAGAGCTGTCCCGGATCAGCTATACAGCCATACTAAAATAGCAAAGTGTCAATCAGCATTAGCTGCTGCGGACACCTGAAAATACCGGCTCTTACTTCACCGAGGCCAGGAACCTCGGTGACACATACCTTCCGTCAACGACGGACCCTTGCGCCTTCCTACAATATACAGTCAGGTCCATAAATATTGGGACATCGACACAATTCTACAAACCGGATTCCAAAAAAGTTGGGACACTATACAAATCGTGAATAAAAACTGAATGCAATGATGTGGAGGTGCCAACTTCTAATATTTTATTCAGAATAGAACATAAATCACGGAACAAAAGTTTAAACTGAGAAAATGTACCATTTTAAGGGAAAAATATGTTGAATCAGAATTTCATGGTGTCAACAAATCCCCAAAAAGTTGGGACAAGGCCATTTTCACCACTGTGTGGCATCTCCCCTTCTTCTTACAACACTCAACAGACGTCTGGGGACCGAGGAGACCAGTTTCTCAAGTTTAGAAATAGGAATGCTCTCCCATTCTTGTCTAATACAGGCCTGTTCAATCGTCTTGGGCCTTCTTTGTTGCACCTTCCTCTTTATGATGCGCCAAATGTTCTCTATAGGTGAAAGATCTGGACTGCAGACAGGCCATTTCAGTACCCGGATCCTTCTCCTACGCAGCCATGATGTTGTGATTGATGCAGAATGTGGGGAAAAAATAAACGAACCAGCACCTCCACAATAAGTGAATATAAGAACGCAGGTGCACGCTACCTTGGCTAAAACACACTTGGATACGTAGAACTACAGGTAACAGCACTCTGCTAGTCAATTGCGCAAAGATATAAGCAAACACTAAAAGAATAAATGCTTGGGGGTCATACTTACTGCAAATGCAGCTAGAAGCTTTTTGCGAATATAATTGATCAAAAATATTTCGGGCCCATCTACCGGTCGTCAAGGTCGCTTCTAATCAGATGGGTCCTACTCTGACATGCCTCTCCTGGGCTTACAGCCTACAATCTGGGCAAAGTAGTACCAAGCTGCATCCTACACATGCCTCTCCCAGGTTGTGAGCCTGCAGTATGGGCTGGGTAGAATACAGCTGTACAAGCTATCTAATTAAAAGCACATGGTAAATGGGCTGGTGGTGCACGGTTCAATCTCACCACCAGGGGGAGCCACTCCCCTAGTGGCAGTGACAATGGGGAAAAAATAAACGAACCAGCACCTCCACAATAAGTGAATATAAGAACGCAGGTGCACGCTACCTTGGCTAAAACACACTTGGATACGTAGAACTACAGGTAACAGCACTCTGCTAGTCAATTGCGCAAAGATATAAGCAAACACTAAAAGAATAAATGCTTCGGGGTCATACTTACTGCAAATGCAGCTAGAAGCTTTTTGCGAATATAATTGATCAAAAATATTTCGGGCCCATCTACCGGTCGTCAAGGTCGCTTCTAATCAGATGGGTCCTACTCTGACATGCCTCTCCTGGGCTTACAGCCTACAATCTGGGCAAAGTAGTACCAAGCTGCATCCTACACATGCCTCTCCCAGGTTGTGAGCCTGCAGTATGGGCTGGGTAGAATACAGCTGTACAAGCTATCTAATTAAAAGCACATGGTAAATGGGCTGGTGGTGCACAGTTCAATCTCACCACCAGGGGGAGCCACTCCCCTAGTGGCAGTGACAATGGGGAAAAAATAAACGAACCAGCACCTCCACAATAAGTGAATATAAGAACGCAGGTGCACGCTACCTTGGCTAAAACACACTTGGATACGTAGAACTACAGGTAACAGCACTCTGCTAGTCAATTGCGCAAAGATATAAGCAAACACTAAAAGAATAAATGCTTGGGGGTCATACTTACTGCAAATGCAGCTAGAAGCTTTTTGCGAATATAATTGATCAAAAATATTTCGGGCCCATCTACCGGTCGTCAAGGTCGCTTCTAATCAGATGGGTCCTACTCTGACATGCCTCTCCTGGGCTTACAGCCTACAATCTGGGCAAAGTAGTACCAAGCTGCATCCTACACATGCCTCTCCCAGGTTGTGAGCCTGCAGTATGGGCTGGGTAGAATACAGCTGTACAAGCTATCTAATTAAAAGCACATGGTAAATGGGCTGGTGGTGCACGGTTCAATCTCACCACCAGGGGGAGCCACTCCCCTAGTGGCAGTGACAATGGGGAAAAAATAAACGAACCAGCACCTCCACAATAAGTGAATATAAGAACGCAGGTGCACGCTACCTTGGCTAAAACACACTTGGATACGTAGAACTACAGGTAACAGCACTCTGCTAGTCAATTGCGCAAAGATATAAGCAAACACTAAAAGAATAAATGCTTGGGGGTCATACTTACTGCAAATGCAGCTAGAAGCTTTTTGCGAATATAATTGATCAAAAATATTTCGGGCCCATCTACCGGTCGTCAAGGTCGCTTCTAATCAGATGGGTCCTACTCTGACATGCCTCTCCTGGGCTTACAGCCTACAATCTGGGCAAAGTAGTACCAAGCTGCATCCTACACATGCCTCTCCCAGGTTGTGAGCCTGCAGTATGGGCTGGGTAGAATACAGCTGTACAAGCTATCTAATTAAAAGCACATGGTAAATGGGCTGGTGGTGCACGGTTCAATCTCACCACCAGGGGGAGCCACTCCCCTAGTGGCAGTGACAATGGGGAAAAAATAAACGAACCAGCACCTCCACAATAAGTGAATATAAGAACGCAGGTGCACGCTACCTTGGCTAAAACACACTTGGATACGTAGAACCACAGGTAACAGCACTCTGCTAGTCAATTGCGCAAAGATATAAGCAAACACTAAAAGAATAAATGCTTGGGGGTCATACTTACTGCAAATGCAGCTAGAAGCTTTTTGCGAATATAATTGATCAAAAATATTTCGGGCCCATCTACCGGTCGTCAAGGTCGCTTCTAATCAGATGGGTCCTACTCTGACATGCCTCTCCTGGGCTTACAGCCTACAATCTGGGCAAAGTAGTACCAAGCTGCATCCTACACATGCCTCTCCCAGGTTGTGAGCCTGCAGTATGGGCTGGGTAGAATACAGCTGTACAAGCTATCTAATTAAAAGCACATGGTAAATGGGCTGGTGGTGCACGGTTCAATCTCACCACCAGGGGGAGCCACTCCCCTAGTGGCAGTGACAATGGGGAAAAAATAAACGAACCAGCACCTCCACAATAAGTGAATATAAGAACTCAGGTGCACGCTACCTTGGCTAAAACACACTTGGATACGTAGAACTACAGGTAACAGCACTCTGCTAGTCAATTGCGCAAAGATATAAGCAAACACTAAAAGAATAAATGCTTGGGGGTCATACTTACTGCAAATGCAGCTAGAAGCTTTTTGCGAATATAATTGATCAAAAATATTTCGGGCCCATCTACCGGTCGTCAAGGTCGCTTCTAATCAGATGGGTCCTACTCTGACATGCCTCTCCTGGGCTTACAGCCTACAATCTGGGCAAAGTAGTACCAAGCTGCATCCTACACATGCCTCTCCCAGGTTGTGAGCCTGCAGTATGGGCTGGGTAGAATACAGCTGTACAAGCTATCTAATTAAAAGCACATGGTAAATGGGCTGGTGGTGCACGGTTCAATCTCACCACCAGGGGGAGCCACTCCCCTAGTGGCAGTGACAATGGGGAAAAAATAAACGAACCAGCACCTCCACAATAAGTGAATATAAGAACGCAGGTGCACGCTACCTTGGCTAAAACACACTTGGATACGTAGAACTACAGGTAACAGCACTCTGCTAGTCAATTGCGCAAAGATATAAGCAAACACTAAAAGAATAAATGCTTGGGGGTCATACTTACTGCAAATGCAGCTAGAAGCTTTTTGCGAATATAATTGATCAAAAATATTTCGGGCCCATCTACCGGTCGTCAAGGTCGCTTCTAATCAGATGGGTCCTACTCTGACATGCCTCTCCTGGGCTTACAGCCTACAATCTGGGCAAAGTAGTACCAAGCTGCATCCTACACATGCCTCTCCCAGGTTGTGAGCCTGCAGTATGGGCTGGGTAGAATACAGCTGTACAAGCTATCTAATTAAAAGCACATGGTAAATGGGCTGGTGGTGCACGGTTCAATCTCACCACCAGGGGGAGCCACTCCCCTAGTGGCAGTGACAATGGGGAAAAAATAAACGAACCAGCACCTCCACAATAAGTGAATATAAGAACGCAGGTGCACGCTACCTTGGCTAAAACACACTTGGATACGTAGAACTACAGGTAACAGCACTCTGCTAGTCAATTGCGCAAAGATATAAGCAAACACTAAAAGAATAAATGCTTGGGGGTCATACTTACTGCAAATGCAGCTAGAAGCTTTTTGCGAATATAATTGATCAAAAATATTTCGGGCCCATCTACCGGTCGTCAAGGTCGCTTCTAATCAGATGGGTCCTACTCTGACATGCCTCTCCTGGGCTTACAGCCTACAATCTGGGCAAAGTAGTACCAAGCTGCATCCTACACATGCCTCTCCCAGGTTGTGAGCCTGCAGTATGGGCTGGGTAGAATACAGCTGTACAAGCTATCTAATTAAAAGCACATGGTAAATGGGCTGGTGGTGCACGGTTCAATCTCACCACCAGGGGGAGCCACTCCCCTAGTGGCAGTGACAATGGGGAAAAAATAAACGAAGCGACCTTGACGACCGGTAGATGGGCCCGAAATATTTTTGATCAATTATATTCGCAAAAAGCTTCTAGCTGCATTTGCAGTAAGTATGACCCCCAAGCATTTATTCTTTTAGTGTTTGCTTATATCTTTGCGCAATTGACTAGCAGAGTGCTGTTACCTGTAGTTCTACGTATCCAAGTGTGTTTTAGCCAAGGTAGCGTGCACCTGCGTTCTTATATTCACTTATTGTGGAGGTGCTGGTTCGTTTATTTTTTCCCCATTGTCACTGCCACTAGGGGAGTGGCTCCCCCTGGTGGTGAGATTGAACCGTGCACCACCAGCCCATTTACCATGTGCTTTTAATTAGATAGCTTGTACAGCTGTATTCTACCCAGCCCATACTGCAGGCTCACAACCTGGGAGAGGCATGTGTAGGATGCAGCTTGGTACTACTTTGCCCAGATTGTAGGCTGTAAGCCCAGGAGAGGCATGTCAGAGTAGGACCCATCTGATTAGAAGCGACCTTGACGACCGGTAGATGGGCCCGAAATATTTTTGATCAATTATATTCGCAAAAAGCTTCTAGCTGCATTTGCAGTAAGTATGACCCCCAAGCATTTATTCTTTTAGTGTTTGCTTATATCTTTGCGCAATTGACTAGCAGAGTGCTGTTACCTGTAGTTCTACGTATCCAAGTGTGTTTTAGCCAAGGTAGCGTGCACCTGCGTTCTTATATTCACTTATTGTGGAGGTGCTGGTTCGTTTATTTTTTCCCCATTGTCACTGCCACTAGGGGAGTGGCTCCCCCTGGTGGTGAGATTGAACCGTGCACCACCAGCCCATTTACCATGTGCTTTTAATTAGATAGCTTGTACAGCTGTATTCTACCCAGCCCATACTGCAGGCTCACAACCTGGGAGAGGCATGTGTAGGATGCAGCTTGGTACTACTTTGCCCAGATTGTAGGCTGTAAGCCCAGGAGAGGCATGTCAGAGTAGGACCCATCTGATTAGAAGCGACCTTGACGACCGGTAGATGGGCCCGAAATATTTTTGATCAATTATATTCGCAAAAAGCTTCTAGCTGCATTTGCAGTAAGTATGACCCCCAAGCATTTATTCTTTTAGTGTTTGCTTATATCTTTGCGCAATTGACTAGCAGAGTGCTGTTACCTGTAGTTCTACGTATCCAAGTGTGTTTTAGCCAAGGTAGCGTGCACCTGCGTTCTTATATTCACTTATTGTGGAGGTGCTGGTTCGTTTATTTTTTCCCCATTGTCACTGCCACTAGGGGAGTGGCTCCCCCTGGTGGTGAGATTGAACCGTGCACCACCAGCCCATTTACCATGTGCTTTTAATTAGATAGCTTGTACAGCTGTATTCTACCCAGCCCATACTGCAGGCTCACAACCTGGGAGAGGCATGTGTAGGATGCAGCTTGGTACTACTTTGCCCAGATTGTAGGCTGTAAGCCCAGGAGAGGCATGTCAGAGTAGGACCCATCTGATTAGAAGCGACCTTGACGACCGGTAGATGGGCCCGAAATATTTTTGATCAATTATATTCGCAAAAAGCTTCTAGCTGCATTTGCAGTAAGTATGACCCCCAAGCATTTATTCTTTTAGTGTTTGCTTATATCTTTGCGCAATTGACTAGCAGAGTGCTGTTACCTGTAGTTCTACGTATCCAAGTGTGTTTTAGCCAAGGTAGCGTGCACCTGCGTTCTTATATTCACTTATTGTGGAGGTGCTGGTTCGTTTATTTTTTCCCCATTGTCACTGCCACTAGGGGAGTGGCTCCCCCTGGTGGTGAGATTGAACCGTGCACCACCAGCCCATTTACCATGTGCTTTTAATTAGATAGCTTGTACAGCTGTATTCTACCCAGCCCATACTGCAGGCTCACAACCTGGGAGAGGCATGTGTAGGATGCAGCTTGGTACTACTTTGCCCAGATTGTAGGCTGTAAGCCCAGGAGAGGCATGTCAGAGTAGGACCCATCTGATTAGAAGCGACCTTGACGACCGGTAGATGGGCCCGAAATATTTTTGATCAATTATATTCGCAAAAAGCTTCTAGCTGCATTTGCAGTAAGTATGACCCCCAAGCATTTATTCTTTTAGTGTTTGCTTATATCTTTGCGCAATTGACTAGCAGAGTGCTGTTACCTGTAGTTCTACGTATCCAAGTGTGTTTTAGCCAAGGTAGCGTGCACCTGCGTTCTTATATTCACTTATTGTGGAGGTGCTGGTTCGTTTATTTTTTCCCCATTGTCACTGCCACTAGGGGAGTGGCTCCCCCTGGTGGTGAGATTGAACCGTGCACCACCAGCCCATTTACCATGTGCTTTTAATTAGATAGCTTGTACAGCTGTATTCTACCCAGCCCATACTGCAGGCTCACAACCTGGGAGAGGCATGTGTAGGATGCAGCTTGGTACTACTTTGCCCAGATTGTAGGCTGTAAGCCCAGGAGAGGCATGTCAGAGTAGGACCCATCTGATTAGAAGCGACCTTGACGACCGGTAGATGGGCCCGAAATATTTTTGAACAATTATATTTGCAAAAAGCTTCTAGCTGCATTTGCAGTAAGTATGACCCCCAAGCATTTATTCTTTTAGTGTTTGCTTATATCTTTGCGCAATTGACTAGCAGAGTGCTGTTACCTGTAGTTCTACGTATCCAAGTGTGTTTTAGCCAAGGTAGCGTGCACCTGCGTTCTTATATTCACTTATTGTGGAGGTGCTGGTTCGTTTATTTTTTCCCCATTGTCACTGCCACTAGGGGAGTGGCTCCCCCTGGTGGTGAGATTGAACCGTGCACCACCAGCCCATTTACCATGTGCTTTTAATTAGATAGCTTGTACAGCTGTATTCTACCCAGCCCATACTGCAGGCTCACAACCTGGGAGAGGCATGTGTAGGATGCAGCTTGGTACTACTTTGCCCAGATTGTAGGCTGTAAGCCCAGGAGAGGCATGTCAGAGTAGGACCCATCTGATTAGAAGCGACCTTGACGACCGGTAGATGGGCCCGAAATATTTTTGATCAATTATATTCGCAAAAAGCTTCTAGCTGCATTTGCAGTAAGTATGACCCCCAAGCATTTATTCTTTTAGTGTTTGCTTATATCTTTGCGCAATTGACTAGCAGAGTGCTGTTACCTGTAGTTCTACGTATCCAAGTGTGTTTTAGCCAAGGTAGCGTGCACCTGCGTTCTTATATTCACTTATTGTGGAGGTGCTGGTTCGTTTATTTTTTCCCCATTGTCACTGCCACTAGGGGAGTGGCTCCCCCTGGTGGTGAGATTGAACCGTGCACCACCAGCCCATTTACCATGTGCTTTTAATTAGATAGCTTGTACAGCTGTATTCTACCCAGCCCATACTGCAGGCTCACAACCTGGGAGAGGCATGTGTAGGATGCAGCTTGGTACTACTTTGCCCAGATTGTAGGCTGTAAGCCCAGGAGAGGCATGTCAGAGTAGGACCCATCTGATTAGAAGCGACCTTGACGACCGGTAGATGGGCCCGAAATATTTTTGATCAATTATATTCGCAAAAAGCTTCTAGCTGCATTTGCAGTAAGTATGACCCCCAAGCATTTATTCTTTTAGTGTTTGCTTATATCTTTGCGCAATTGACTAGCAGAGTGCTGTTACCTGTAGTTCTACGTATCCAAGTGTGTTTTAGCCAAGGTAGCGTGCACCTGCGTTCTTATATTCACTTATTGTGGAGGTGCTGGTTCGTTTATTTTTTCCCCATTGTCACTGCCACTAGGGGAGTGGCTCCCCCTGGTGGTGAGATTGAACCGTGCACCACCAGCCCATTTACCATGTGCTTTTAATTAGATAGCTTGTACAGCTGTATTCTACCCAGCCCATACTGCAGGCTCACAACCTGGGAGAGGCATGTGTAGGATGCAGCTTGGTACTACTTTGCCCAGATTGTAGGCTGTAAGCCCAGGAGAGGCATGTCAGAGTAGGACCCATCTGATTAGAAGCGACCTTGACGACCGGTAGATGGGCCCGAAATATTTTTGATCAATTATATTCGCAAAAAGCTTCTAGCTGCATTTGCAGTAAGTATGACCCCCAAGCATTTATTCTTTTAGTGTTTGCTTATATCTTTGCGCAATTGACTAGCAGAGTGCTGTTACCTGTAGTTCTACGTATCCAAGTGTGTTTTAGCCAAGGTAGCGTGCACCTGCGTTCTTATATTCACTTATTGTGGAGGTGCTGGTTCGTTTATTTTTTCCCCATTGTCACTGCCACTAGGGGAGTGGCTCCCCCTGGTGGTGAGATTGAACCGTGCACCACCAGCCCATTTACCATGTGCTTTTAATTAGATAGCTTGTACAGCTGTATTCTACCCAGCCCATACTGCAGGCTCACAACCTGGGAGAGGCATGTGTAGGATGCAGCTTGGTACTACTTTGCCCAGATTGTAGGCTGTAAGCCCAGGAGAGGCATGTCAGAGTAGGACCCATCTGATTAGAAGCGACCTTGACGACCGGTAGATGGGCCCGAAATATTTTTGAACAATTATATTTGCAAAAAGCTTCTAGCTGCATTTGCAGTAAGTATGACCCCCAAGCATTTATTCTTTTAGTGTTTGCTTATATCTTTGCGCAATTGACTAGCAGAGTGCTGTTACCTGTAGTTCTACGTATCCAAGTGTGTTTTAGCCAAGGTAGCGTGCACCTGCGTTCTTATATTCACTTATTGTGGAGGTGCTGGTTCGTTTATTTTTTCCCCATTGTCACTGCCACTAGGGGAGTGGCTCCCCCTGGTGGTGAGATTGAACCGTGCACCACCAGCCCATTTACCATGTGCTTTTAATTAGATAGCTTGTACAGCTGTATTCTACCCAGCCCATACTGCAGGCTCACAACCTGGGAGAGGCATGTGTAGGATGCAGCTTGGTACTACTTTGCCCAGATTGTAGGCTGTAAGCCCAGGAGAGGCATGTCAGAGTAGGACCCATCTGATTAGAAGCGACCTTGACGACCGGTAGATGGGCCCGAAATATTTTTGATCAATTATATTCGCAAAAAGCTTCTAGCTGCATTTGCAGTAAGTATGACCCCCAAGCATTTATTCTTTTAGTGTTTGCTTATATCTTTGCGCAATTGACTAGCAGAGTGCTGTTACCTGTAGTTCTACGTATCCAAGTGTGTTTTAGCCAAGGTAGCGTGCACCTGCGTTCTTATATTCACTTATTGTGGAGGTGCTGGTTCGTTTATTTTTTCCCCATTGTCACTGCCACTAGGGGAGTGGCTCCCCCTGGTGGTGAGATTGAACCGTGCACCACCAGCCCATTTACCATGTGCTTTTAATTAGATAGCTTGTACAGCTGTATTCTACCCAGCCCATACTGCAGGCTCACAACCTGGGAGAGGCATGTGTAGGATGCAGCTTGGTACTACTTTGCCCAGATTGTAGGCTGTAAGCCCAGGAGAGGCATGTCAGAGTAGGACCCATCTGATTAGAAGCGACCTTGACGACCGGTAGATGGGCCCGAAATATTTTTGATCAATTATATTCGCAAAAAGCTTCTAGCTGCATTTGCAGTAAGTATGACCCCCAAGCATTTATTCTTTTAGTGTTTGCTTATATCTTTGCGCAATTGACTAGCAGAGTGCTGTTACCTGTAGTTCTACGTATCCAAGTGTGTTTTAGCCAAGGTAGCGTGCACCTGCGTTCTTATATTCACTTATTGTGGAGGTGCTGGTTCGTTTATTTTTTCCCCATTGTCACTGCCACTAGGGGAGTGGCTCCCCCTGGTGGTGAGATTGAACCGTGCACCACCAGCCCATTTACCATGTGCTTTTAATTAGATAGCTTGTACAGCTGTATTCTACCCAGCCCATACTGCAGGCTCACAACCTGGGAGAGGCATGTGTAGGATGCAGCTTGGTACTACTTTGCCCAGATTGTAGGCTGTAAGCCCAGGAGAGGCATGTCAGAGTAGGACCCATCTGATTAGAAGCGACCTTGACGACCGGTAGATGGGCCCGAAATATTTTTGAACAATTATATTTGCAAAAAGCTTCTAGCTGCATTTGCAGTAAGTATGACCCCCAAGCATTTATTCTTTTAGTGTTTGCTTATATCTTTGCGCAATTGACTAGCAGAGTGCTGTTACCTGTAGTTCTACGTATCCAAGTGTGTTTTAGCCAAGGTAGCGTGCACCTGCGTTCTTATATTCACTTATTGTGGAGGTGCTGGTTCGTTTATTTTTTCCCCATTGTCACTGCCACTAGGGGAGTGGCTCCCCCTGGTGGTGAGATTGAACCGTGCACCACCAGCCCATTTACCATGTGCTTTTAATTAGATAGCTTGTACAGCTGTATTCTACCCAGCCCATACTGCAGGCTCACAACCTGGGAGAGGCATGTGTAGGATGCAGCTTGGTACTACTTTGCCCAGATTGTAGGCTGTAAGCCCAGGAGAGGCATGTCAGAGTAGGACCCATCTGATTAGAAGCGACCTTGACGACCGGTAGATGGGCCCGAAATATTTTTGATCAATTATATTCGCAAAAAGCTTCTAGCTGCATTTGCAGTAAGTATGACCCCCAAGCATTTATTCTTTTAGTGTTTGCTTATATCTTTGCGCAATTGACTAGCAGAGTGCTGTTACCTGTAGTTCTACGTATCCAAGTGTGTTTTAGCCAAGGTAGCGTGCACCTGCGTTCTTATATTCACTTATTGTGGAGGTGCTGGTTCGTTTATTTTTTCCCCATTGTCACTGCCACTAGGGGAGTGGCTCCCCCTGGTGGTGAGATTGAACCATGCACCACCAGCCCATTTACCATGTGCTTTTAATTAGATAGCTTGTACAGCTGTATTCTACCCAGCCCATACTGCAGGCTCACAACCTGGGAGAGGCATGTGTAGGATGCAGCTTGGTACTACTTTGCCCAGATTGTAGGCTGTAAGCCCAGGAGAGGCATGTCAGAGTAGGACCCATCTGATTAGAAGCGACCTTGACGACCGGTAGATGGGCCCGAAATATTTTTGATCAATTATATTCGCAAAAAGCTTCTAGCTGCATTTGCAGTAAGTATGACCCCCAAGCATTTATTCTTTTAGTGTTTGCTTATATCTTTGCGCAATTGACTAGCAGAGTGCTGTTACCTGTAGTTCTACGTATCCAAGTGTGTTTTAGCCAAGGTAGCGTGCACCTGCGTTCTTATATTCACTTATTGTGGAGGTGCTGGTTCGTTTATTTTTTCCCCATTGTCACTGCCACTAGGGGAGTGGCTCCCCCTGGTGGTGAGATTGAACCGTGCACCACCAGCCCATTTACCATGTGCTTTTAATTAGATAGCTTGTACAGCTGTATTCTACCCAGCCCATACTGCAGGCTCACAACCTGGGAGAGGCATGTGTAGGATGCAGCTTGGTACTACTTTGCCCAGATTGTAGGCTGTAAGCCCAGGAGAGGCATGTCAGAGTAGGACCCATCTGATTAGAAGCGACCTTGACGACCGGTAGATGGGCCCGAAATATTTTTGATCAATTATATTCGCAAAAAGCTTCTAGCTGCATTTGCAGTAAGTATGACCCCCAAGCATTTATTCTTTTAGTGTTTGCTTATATCTTTGCGCAATTGACTAGCAGAGTGCTGTTACCTGTAGTTCTACGTATCCAAGTGTGTTTTAGCCAAGGTAGCGTGCACCTGCGTTCTTATATTCACTTATTGTGGAGGTGCTGGTTCGTTTATTTTTTCCCCATTGTCACTGCCACTAGGGGAGTGGCTCCCCCTGGTGGTGAGATTGAACCGTGCACCACCAGCCCATTTACCATGTGCTTTTAATTAGATAGCTTGTACAGCTGTATTCTACCCAGCCCATACTGCAGGCTCACAACCTGGGAGAGGCATGTGTAGGATGCAGCTTGGTACTACTTTGCCCAGATTGTAGGCTGTAAGCCCAGGAGAGGCATGTCAGAGTAGGACCCATCTGATTAGAAGCGACCTTGACGACCGGTAGATGGGCCCGAAATATTTTTGATCAATTATATTCGCAAAAAGCTTCTAGCTGCATTTGCAGTAAGTATGACCCCCAAGCATTTATTCTTTTAGTGCTTGCTTATATCTTTGCGCAATTGACTAGCAGAGTGCTGTTACCTGTAGTTCTACGTATCCAAGTGTGTTTTAGCCAAGGTAGCGTGCACCTGCGTTCTTATATTCACTTATTGTGGAGGTGCTGGTTCGTTTATTTTTTCCCCATTGTCACTGCCACTAGGGGAGTGGCTCCCCCTGGTGGTGAGATTGAACCGTGCACCACCAGCCCATTTACCATGTGCTTTTAATTAGATAGCTTGTACAGCTGTATTCTACCCAGCCCATACTGCAGGCTCACAACCTGGGAGAGGCATGTGTAGGATGCAGCTTGGTACTACTTTGCCCAGATTGTAGGCTGTAAGCCCAGGAGAGGCATGTCAGAGTAGGACCCATCTGATTAGAAGCGACCTTGACGACCGGTAGATGGGCCCGAAATATTTTTGATCAATTATATTCGCAAAAAGCTTCTAGCTGCATTTGCAGTAAGTATGACCCCCAAGCATTTATTCTTTTAGTGTTTGCTTATATCTTTGCGCAATTGACTAGCAGAGTGCTGATGCAGAATGTGGTCTGGCATTATCTTGTTGAAAAATGCAGGGTCTTCCCTGAAAGAGATGACGTCTGGATGGGAGCATATGTTGTTCTAGAACCTGAATATATTTTTCTGCATTGATGGTGCCTTTCCAGACATGCAAGCTGCCCATGCCACACGCACTCATGCAACCCCATACCATCAGAGATGCAGGCTTCTGAACTGAGCGTTGATAACAACTTGGGTTGTCCTTGTCCTCTTTGGTCCAGATGACATGGCGTCCCAGATTTCCAGAAAGAACTTCGAATCGTGACTCGTCTGACCACAGAACAGTCTTCCATTTTGCCACACTCCATTTTAAATGATCCCTGGCCCAGTGAAAACACCTGAGCTTGTGGATCTTGCTTAGAAATGGCTTCTTCTTTGCACTGTAGAGTTTCAGCTGGCAACGGCGGATGGCACGGTGGATTGTGTTCACTGACAATGGTTTCTGGAAGTATTCCTGAGCCCATTCTGTGATTTCCTTTACAGTAGTATTCCTGTTTGTGGTGCAGTGTCGTTTAAGGGCCCGGAGATCACGGGCATCCAGTATGGTTTTACGGCCTTGACCCTTACGCACAGAGATTGTTCCAGATTCTCTGAATCTTCGGATGATGTTATGCACAGTTGATGATGATAGATGCAAAGTCTTTGCAATTTTTCGCTGGGTAACACCTTTCTGATATTGCTCCACTATCTTTCTGCGCAACATTGTGGGAATTGGTGATCCTCTACCCATCTTGGCTTCTGAGAGACACTGCCACTCTGAGAAGCTTTTTTTATACCCAATCATGTTGCCAATTGACCTAATTAGTGTTAATTGGTCTTCCAGCTCTTCGTTATGCTCAAATTTACTTTTTCCAGCCTCTTATTGCTACTTGTCCCAACTTTTTTGGGATTTGTTGACACCGTGAAAATTGGAATCAACGTATTTTTCCTTTAAAATGATACATTTACTCGGATTAAACGTTTGATCTGTCATCTACGTTCTATTACAAATAAAATATTGACATTTGCCATCTCCACATCATTGCATTCAGTTTTTATTCACAATTTGTTTAGTGTCCCAACTTTTTTGGAATCCGGTTTGTAACATTTTTGGCTCTATACACCACCACAATGGGTTTGAAATGAAACGAACAAGATGTGCTTTAACTGCAGACTGTCAGCTTTAATTTGAGAGTATTTACATCCAAATCAGGAGAATGGTGTAGGAATTACAACAGTTTGTGTATATGTCTCCCACTTGTTAAGGGACCAAAAGTAATGGGACAGAATAATAATCATAAATCAAACTTTCACTTTTTAATACTTGGTTGCAAATCCTTTGCAGTCAATTACAGCCTGAAGTCTGAAACGCATAGACATCACCAGACGCTGGGTTTCATCCCTGGTGATGCTCTGCCAGGCCTCTACTGCAACTGTCTTCAGTTCCTGCTTGTTCTTGGGGCATTTTCCCTTTAGTTTTGTCTTCAGCAAGTTAAATGCATGCTCAATCGGATTCAGCTCAGGTGATTGACTTGGCCATTGCATAACATTCCACTTCTTTCCCTTAATAAACTCTTTGGTTGCTTTTGCAGTATGCTTTGGGTCATTGTCCATCTGCACTGTGAAGCGCCGTCCAGTGAGTTCTGAAGCATTTGGCTGAATATGAGCAGATAATATTGCCCGAAACACTTCAGAATTCATCCTGCTGCTTTTGTCAGCCGTCACATCATCAATAAATACAAGAGAACCAGTTCCATTGGCAGCCATACATTCCCACGCCATGACACTACCACCACCATGCTTCATTGATGAGGTGGTGCGCTTAGGATCATGAGCAGTTCCTTTCCTTCTCCATACTCTTCTCTTCCCATCTGGTACAAGTTGATCTTGGTCTCATCTATCCATAGAATGTTGTTCCAGAACTGTGAAGGCTTTTTTAGCTGTCGTTTGGAAAACTCTAATCTGGCCTTCCTGTTTTTGAGGCTCACCAATGGTTTACATCTTGTGGTGAACCCTCTGTATTCACTCTGGTGAAGACGTCTCTTGATTGTTGACTCTGACACACATACACCTACCTCCTGGAGAGTGTTCTTGATCTGGCCAACTGTTGCGAAGGGTGTTTCCTTCACCAGGGAAAGAATTCTTCGGTCATCCACCACAGTTGTTTTCCGTGGTCTTCTGGGTCTTTTGGTGTTGCTGAGCTCACCGGTGTGTTCCTTCTTTTTAAGAATGTTCCAAACAGTTGTTTTGGCCACGCCTAATGTTTTTGCTGTCTCTCTGATGGGTTTGTTTTGTTTTTTCAGCCTAATGATGGCTTGCTTTACTGATAGTGACAGCTCTTTGGATCTCATCTTGAGAGTTGAGAGCAATACATTCCAAATGCAAATAGCACACTTGAAATTAACTCTCAACCTTTTATCTGCTCATTGTAATTGGGATAATTAGGGAATAACACACATCTGGCCATGGAACAGGTGAGAAGCCAATTGTCCCATTACTTTTGGTCCCTTAACAAGTGGGAGGCACATATGCAAACTGTTGTAATTCCTACACCGTTCACCTGATTTGGATGTAAATACCCTTGAATTAAAGCTGACAGTCTGCAGTTAAAGCACATCTTGTTTGTTTCATTTCAAATCCATTGTGGTGGTGTATAGAGACAAAAATGTTAGAATTGTGTAGATGTCCCAATATTTATGGACCTGACTGTATATATTATATAGGAAAAGGATGGCGTGGCGTGGATGATCGTGAGTAGCCAAAAGAGTGGGGTTTACACAGGAGGAGGGAGTTGCAAAGCACGCGGGAGGGGGGGGGGGCGTACAAAACTTTGCCGTGGGGCCCAGTCACTTCTAGCTACGCCCCTGGATAAGATAATAAATATATGATAGATAGATATGAGATAGATAGATATAAGAAAGATAATAAATATATGACAGATAGATAGATAGATAGATATGAGAGATAGATAGATATGAGGTAGCGAATCATAGGCTTCGCTAGAGGGGGGGCCCCCCCCTGTTATTCCTTGACCCCCCCCCCCCCCCCCCCTGATTCCCCTTTAAAACGCTGGCCACCGCCGCTAGTACAGCCAGGGCCATCTTTAATGCGGGGCAAAAGATGGCCAAAGTTGCTCCTGGGGGGCCCAAGGCAGCTGCCTCTTGACCCCTGCTGGCCACTGGTGCCACTGGTAACGTGGTGGGGGGCAGCGGCAGGGCACAGGGAGATGAGTGCTTCCATTGTGGAAGCACTCATCTCCATAGTAATCTGTATAGCCGGTCTCAGGACAGCGATACAGATGGAAGTGCTGCGGCGGGGCAGGGGAGGGAAAGGCGTCTCCCTTCCCCGTTCCTCTGATAGGCTGGGTGCAGGCACTAGGCTGCCTGAGCCGTACAGCGCGGGACACAGGCCGGAAGTGGCCTGCATCGCATCGCTGCCAGCCTGATGGAGGTAAGTATAAGTGTTTATTTTTTTTTATATGGTACTACTACTGGCACATGATTGGAGGGCATCTATGGGGGCACCTGTTACTGGCACATGATTGGGAGGCATCTATGGGGGCACCTGTTACTGGCACATGATTGGTGGGCATCTATGGGTTCACCTATTACTGGCACATGATTGGGGGCATCTATGGGGGCCCTTATTACTGGCACATGATTGAGGGGCATCTATGGGGGCACTTATTGCTGGCACATGATTGGGGGGCATCTATGGGGGCACTTATTACTAACACATGATTGGGGGGCATCTATGGGGGCACTTATTACTGGCACGATTGGGGGCATCTATGGGGGCACTTATTACTGGCACGATTGGGGGCATCTATGGGGGCACTTCTTACTGGCACATGATTGGGGGCATCTAAGGGGGCACTTGTTACTGGCACACGATTGGGGGCATCTATGGGGGCACTTGTTATTCGCACATGATTGGGTGGCACTTGTTACTGGCACATGATTGGGGGGCATCTATGGGGGCACTTATTACTGGCACATGATTGGGGGCATCTATGGGGGCACTTGTTACTGGCACATGATTGGGGGGCATCTATGGGGGCACTTGTTACTGGCACATGATTGAGGGGCATCTATGGGGGCATGTGTTATTGGCACATGATTGGGGGCATTTATGGGGGCACTTGTTACTGTTACTGGCACATGATTGGGGGGCATCTATTGGGGCACTTGCTACTGGCACATTATTAGGGGCACTGTGGGGGCATCTATGGGGGCACTTCTTACTGGAACATTAATTGTGGCACTTTTTACTGGCAGATTATTGGGTGGCACTATCGGGACATCTAAGGGGACACTTCTTACTGGCACATTATTGGGGGCATCTACTGAGGCCACAAAGAAGGGGTATTTTATATGGGGGAAGGGGGAGAGGAACACTATGGGGCTTCTACTGAGGCCACAAAGAAGGGGTATTTTAAATGAGGGCTCTGTATAGGGGTATTTTATACTGGGTCACATTATGCTGGGTACTATGGGGAAGGAGAGAGATGAGTACTATGGGCTCATCTTTGGGGGGCACTAGGAAGGGGTATTTTATACTTGCAAATTATGGGGGACACTGAGGGCATCTACTGGGGCACTATATATGGGGCATTTTATACTGGTACATTATGGGGGCACTAGGAAGAAGGGGGGAGAGAAGCACTATGGGGCATTTACTGGGGGCACTATATAGGGGTATTTTATACTGGCATATTATGGGGGCACTATGGGGACATTAGTTCAACTGAGGGCATTAAAAGGGGGTATTTTTTGCACTGGCACATTATAAGGAGAATTATTACTACTGGGGGCATTATGACGGGCTTTATTACTACTGGGGGTCTATGGGCACTATGGGAACATGTTGGGGGCACTGTAGGAGCACTATTACTACCATGCGTGCTCTAGCACAGAACTACACCTATTGGTGGGAATTTTGGGAGCACTATTACTGTGGGGGCACCTTGGCACAGTATCAGCTTACCACAATAATTTTTGGGGGAAGTTATGTTTACACTATTAGTGTCAGGGGCACTATTTGCTGGGCGCAGTTATTTTACGGCACTGTGTGCCAATAATTATTGAAGGGCATTATCTGCATGGTACTATTATTATCAGGGGGTTTATCTGTTTCTGCAGTATATAGTATTGGGGAGCACAGCGGCACAGTATTGGGGGTGGTAGGATGATTTGTCCAGAAGATGGGAGGATGATGGAAAAGTAGTAAACTAAGATTTTGTTTGTCAAACTGCAGAGACGAGAAATGGCTGAAAAATGGTGGTCTGGTCTGAAGATCTGAAAGGAGAAGATGAGGAAATAGAACATCTACATCAAAGAGACGTCACTGGATGTAGGAGGTTTGTGGCACTGTATTACCCTGTATGGAGGGGTTTGTAGTACAGTACTATCTGCACATTGTAAAAAAAAAAAAAGTAATCTGCTAAATACTATATCTCTGTGTCAGAAGTTGTGCTTTTTTAATTTTTTGAATAATGATACTTTTGAACTGATTATTTTTTATATATATATATATATATATATATTAAGGGACACTATAGTCCCCAGAACCACACCAGCTAAACGTAGTAGTTCTGGTGTCTATAGCATATCTCTGCAAGCTTTTTAATGTAAACACTGCCTTTTCAGATATTTTTTTTTTAAATACTGGACGTATCTAGATTCCACTCAAATACATAAGGGGAATAAAGAAAGAAAGAGAAAAGTGCGCACAATAGGGTAGTATGTTCAGTATAATTACAACAGGAAGTGAGAAATCTGGAGGCTCACCTTATGGGGTTGTGCTAGTAATAGGCACAACCCTATTCTAAACTTGTGTAAATAAGACCTTTTCACCAGGACTGCAGCCGCAAACAGAGTTTCTTTTGGATAGGATGTCCAGTCCCCCAAAGGATACTTGCAACGAAAGAGGTTCTGCTTTGGCGCAAAATCACCGGTGGAGATGGTCTTAAATGCTGCAGTCAATATTTGAGAAACAGACAATTCTAATCAGAGATGTGACTTATGCTGCGGGACCCAAACTGAATTTTTGCACCAGGGCCTGTAAGTCCTTAGTTATGTTCATGCAGGAGATATGTTGCAGAAATTACAGCAACTGCCGCATTCCTCTGAAGGGAGTTTATACAAATACCTGTACCTTCTGTACTCCCTTCAGAGGAATGCGGCAGTTGCTGTAAATTCTGCAACATATCTCCTGCATGAACATAACTAAGGACTTACAGGCCCTGATGCAAAAATTCAGTTTTCAGAAAAAAAAGGCAGTTTTTCTATTACTGCCAAGGAACACCTCTAGTGGCCACTCATCATTATTAAAGTTTACTACTCTACGAGGTGTGTGGATTTTTATTTTGTGTGTGTGTTGTGGTGGAGGGCGTGATTGCATGCTAGGGTGTGGGAAGGCGGGATCCAGGGGGCCCAAGTAAATTCTTGCCCAGGGTCCAATCAAAATTAAAGACGGCCCTGAGTACAGCGGCGATCTGTCAGTTTTGCCAAACTGAAAGTACTGCCCATGCTGCCCACCCGCTTCACTACGGGCTCCCCGGCAGTCGGCTGCCAAGTGAATCTTCTCCCGCCCACCTCAGCTGCTATTGGCTGGGAGGGAGAGGGCAGCACTGCCATTGGCTGCCTGTGTATTTCAGCCTAGCAGGGCCTGCAGAGGCAGAAAAGAATGCGGCTTGGGTATTTAACATCAGAAAACATCGCTGCGTGCCCCACCCCCTGCCACCACGCCTAGAGGAAGAAGGCACGAGGACAGAGCACATCAGAACTGTAAGTAACTTTTCTATCAGCGATGCACCCCTGACCAGCATCCCCTGCGTTACATGCACCCCTGACCAGCGCCCCCCTGCGTTACATGCACCCCTGACTAGCGCCCCCCTGCATTACATGCACCCCTGAGTTACACGCACCCCTGACCAGCACCCCCTGCGTTACATGCACCCCTGACCAGCACCCCCTGCGTTACATGCACCCCTGACTAGCGCCGCCCTGCATTACCAGCACCCCCTGAGCTACACGCACCACTGACCAGAGCACCCTGAGTTACACGCACCCCTGACCACCACATTCTGCTTTACAAGCAGAAGTATTAGTTGCACACACACCAACAACGCCCACAGGGTTATTTCACAAAAGGGTGAAGAGTTTGGAGAAGTGAACAATATAGGACAACATAGCTGATTTGAAAAAAATTCTCCAATTCAGCTCACTTTCCTATTCAGTTATGTTGTCCTAGATTGTTCCCTTCTCCAAACTCTTCACCCTTCTGTGAATAAGCCTGTGAGCGTCTGTTCATTGCCTTCTTTAGAGACATGTTCTGTCCTGTCCATTTCTGATCCCTTCTTCAGCAGACACATTTGCTAGAACATCACTACTGCGAGGCAGGACAGGCCTCTAACCCAGCACAAAGGCATTCTGCACACGTGGCGGATTACGCATGGTTTTTCTCTGTGGATTCTTATCTGGAAAAACAGCAGCTGAGAATAGACATTTCTCATTTACACTTTGCAGATTAAATTTAGAAATCCTCAGCCTGTCAATTCTTTGTGCGGATTTCCCCCTTTGCAATGCAAGGATGAGATCTGCTGAAAGTCTGAATCAACCTGAACCAAAAACTACAAGTAAGGCCCCTTTCAGACGAGCGGGTGTCACGCTCCGGACTCGCATTGCAGCTCCCGTCCTGAACTTCCAGCACTACCGCGGTCACATGACATTATATTGATTTATGATGCAATATAACCCTTAGAGGTCTGGAATGTATTGGATAACACTGACATAATGCTGTCACTGTTATTCAGTACATTCCAGAACCGTAAGGGTTACATAGCATAGTAAATAAATATAATGCTATGTGACCCCGGCAGTGCTGGAAGTTCAGAACGGGTGCTGCGCTGCGAGTCCGTAGTGGGACGCTCGCTCGTATGAAAGCGGCCTAACGTGTTTTTGGTGCAAACACAGAAATCCGCCTGAAAAATGTGCAGATTTTCTGTTTTGAATCCTGTACTTGTGTACAGGGAGCCAGGGGTGCACCTAGTCTTTCTGCTGCCAGAGGCGAAAACTGAAACGGTGCCTCTCCCGAATGCCAATTTCTTAACCTAACCCCTTCCATTCAGCCCCTACCTGGTGCTGCCTGAGGCGATCGCTTCACCTGGCCTCATTGGTGGTGCACCCCTGCAGGGAGCCTAAGGCCACATTCACAATCCAATCGCAGGTTTAACAGATTTATGATGCTGTATGTTTGGATTGACTAACCCTGCAGATGTGTGTAACACACGAGGAAAACAGGTCATAATACCGACATGTGAATCACACCTAAAGGTGGCCGTACACATTAGTCAAAATGAACGTTCATCGGGTGAAATTTTAAGGGGTTGGCCACTTTCTAGCTACTGTTAATCAGTGTGTTTGTAAGATGATTATATGACGCTTACTAATATAGTCTCTGTTGATATTCTGCGCCATGTTCTACACTGCACAAAAAAATAAAGGGAACACAAAAATAACACATCCTAGATCTGAGTTAATTAAATATTCTTCTGAAATACTTTGTTCTTTACATAGTTGAATGTGCTGACAACAAAATCACACAAAAATAAAAAAAAAGGAAATCAAATTTTTCAACCCATGGAGGTCTGGATTTGGAGTCACACTCAAAATTAAAGTGGAAAAACACACTAGAGGCTGATCCAACTTTGATGTAATGTCCTTAAAACAAGTCAAAATGAGGCTCAGTAGTGTGTGTGGCCTCCACGTGCCTGTATTACCTCCCTACAACGCCTGTGCATGCTCCTGATGAGGTGGCGGACGGTCTCCTGAGGGATCTCC
This sequence comes from Bufo bufo, assembly GCF_905171765.1. Lineage (NCBI taxonomy): Eukaryota > Metazoa > Chordata > Amphibia > Anura > Bufonidae > Bufo > Bufo bufo. Next base: position 355,839,035 of record NC_053391.1, on the reverse strand, counting down.
TCCCAGACCTGGACTAAAGCATCTGCCAACTCCTGGATAGTCTGTGGTGCAACGTGATGTTGGTGGATAGAGCGAGACATGATGTCCCAGATGTGCTCAATTGGATTCAGGTCTGGGGAACGGGCGGGCCAGTCCATAGCATCAATGCTTTCGTCTTGCAGGAACTGCTGACACACTCCAGCCACATGAGGTCTAGCATTGTCTTGCATTAGGAGGAACCCAGGGCCAACCGCACCAGCATATGGTCTCACAAGGGGTCTGAGGATCTCATCTCGGTACCTAATGGCAGTCAGGCTACCTCTGGCGAGCACATGGAGGGCTGTGCGGCCCTCCAAAGAAATGCCACCCCACACCATTACTGACCCAATGCCAAACCGGTCATGCTGGAGGATGTTGCAGGCAGCAGAACTTTCTCCACGGCTTCTCCAGACTCTGTCACGTCTGTCACATGTGCTCAGTGTGAACCTGCTTTCATCTGTGAAGAGCACAGGGCGCCAGTGGCCAATTTGCCAATCTTGGTGTTCTCTGGCAAATGCCAAACGTCCTGCACGGTGTTGGGCTGGAAGCACAACCCCCACCTGTGGATGTCGGGCCCTCATATCACCCTCATGGAGTCTGTTTCTGACCGTTTGAGCAGACACATGCACATTTGTGGCCTGCTGGAGGTCATTTTGCAGGGCTCTGGCAGTGCTCCGGCAGTGCTCCTCCTGTTCCTCCTTGCACAAAGGCGGAGGTAGCAGTCCTGCTGCTGGGTTGTTGCCCTCCTACGGCCTCCTCCACGTCTCCTGATGTACTGGCCTATCTCCTGTTAGCGTCTCCATGCTCTGGACACTACGCTGACAGACACAGCAAACCTTATTGACACAGATCGCATTGATGTGCCATCCTGGATAAGCTACACTACCTGAGCCACTTGTGTGGGTTGTAGACTCTGTCTCATGCTACCACTAGAGTGAAAGCACCGCCAGCATTCAAAAGTGACCAAAACATAAGCCAGGAAGCATAGGAACTGAGAAGTGGTCTGTTGTCACTACCTGCAGAACCACTCCTTTATTGGGGGTGTCTTGCTAATTGCCTATAATTTCCACCTGTTGTCTATCCCATTTGCACAACAGCATGTGAAATTGATTGTCACTCAGTATTGCTTCCTAAGTGGACAGTTTGATTTCACAGAAGTGTGATTGACTTGGAGTTACATTGTGTTGTTTAAGTGTTCCCTTTATTTTTTTGAGCAGTGTATATTTTATAAGGTATTCTCCCTTGTTGGCCAAATCTTTTGTGCTGTCCACACAGCGGTCCTGTCCATAAAATGGCTGCTGATTGAGGGTCAGTCTCCTCCACTCAAATACACTACACCTGTACTAAACTCCCAACAGGGCAAGTGCAGATGGCAGATGTGATGTATTTGAGGTGAGAAGGCTGAGTGATGTGTCTGGAGCTATTTTTGCCTGGTCACATGATCCTCCATCAGCAGCCATTTTATGGACAGATCTCCTGTGTGGACAGCACAGAAGATTTGCCTAACAAGGGGACATGGCTTATGAAATATAGGAAACATCACAGAAAATCAGCAATGGCTGTATTAGTAAGTGTCACATAGTCCTCTTATATACACATTGGTCAAGTAGCCAGAAAGTGGACAACCCCTTTAACAACAATCTCTGTACCCCACTGATGACTGACCATTATCGCCTGAGAAGAAGTCAGCTGTGTTTAAAGGGTTTCTGTCACCTGAAAAATGGGTATTAAGCTGGCTGACATTAGCGATGTGCTAATGTCAGCTGAACATAACTATATTAGTGCCATCTCACTGCCTAAAGCCTTTATTGAGAAAAACAAACTTTTATAATATGCTAATTAGCCTCTAAGAGCAGGGGGGGGGGCGTTGCACCTGCTCCTAGAGGCTCCGTTTGGCCACCTCTTTTCACGCCCTTCTTCTCTTGATTGACAGGGCAGCGCTGCTCTCCTCCCGCCGGCCGTGTCTGCAGTGTAAATCTTGCGGCGTTCAGTATTCGACTCGGCGGCTGCTGGCCTCCTCACTGCGCCTGCGACGAATACTCAACGGCGCGAGAAGATGTGCGGCCAGACTGAACAGCCGTGGAGTAAAATATGTATGACTGTATTTGCGAAATGATCATTTACTTGATGATTTTTCAACTGTTGTTCAGCCATCAACCAAACTCTATCTACTGTGCATGGCCACCCCCAGGCTCTGTTCACATCTACACGCAGAGTCTCTTTTTTTTTTTTTTTTAACAAACCATATTGAAAGTAAAAAGGCTCTATTAGAGCATTGTGCATGTCTAAAGTACATTTAGCTGCACTAGATCTGGAAACTCTTGTTGGATAAAATGGATTATATGGCCCTTGGATTATTTTTTAATAGGACAGAGAGACACCTACTGGTGAAATGTGTATTTACCATTCTAGGCATCAGAAAAAGGGCTCATGCACACGACTGTATATTTGTTTTGCATTTTTTACAGGTCAGATGCGGACCCATTCACTTCAGTGGAGCAGCAAAAGATGCGGACAGGACAACGTGTGAGGTCTGCATCTGTATCTCCGTTCCGTAGCCCTAAGACATTTTTTGTAATGATAGTCTATGGTGTCGCACTGTGATATGCTGCAACTGCAACACGACAGTCTCCCAAATATCCATCCAAGTTGGATTTTTATGCGACTGCCATATCGCAGTATGTCACAGTGCGACACCATAGACTATCACTAAAAAATGTTGCGTGACATTATTGCGACATGTCGCAGTGTAGTTGTACCCTTTTGTCGTGCGACAAATGTGGCTGTGTAGCTGTACCCCTGTTCTTGTCTGCTTTACGGACATTTTGCGGAACTCACGCGGCTGGTATCCATGTTTTGTGGACCGCAAAAACGGCTATGGCCATGTGCATGAGCCCTTAGGCCTCGCCGCATTTCCCTTTTTCACTAACGCGTGCTGTCCGCGTGGACAGCACATGTACCCATTTATTTAAATGTGTCTGTTCACATTTCAGTATTTTTTTTTTACTGACTGTGGGTCAGTAAAAAAAAAAAATCACAGAGACATGCACTACTTTAATCTGTGATGCAGACCAAGTCTATAGGTCTGAAAATCACGGACACACCAAGGATGGCATCCGTTTTTCACTGAAGACTGATAGGAGATTCTTTGGACATTAATTTTCAGCTGAGCAACATCAGTGAATTACGGATGACACACGGACCAACCACAGACCCTTCACAGACGTGTCACTGACATGGAAATGTAGATGAAGCCTTAGGCTACTTTCACATTTGCGCTTTCAATTTAGCTATTGAGATCTGTCATTGGCGGGGCGTATTAAGTGCATGATAGGCCCGGGGCTGTCTACCCAAGTTTTTTTTCTGTATGAAGAGGCTGCGGTGCTTTACAAGCGCCAAAGTCTCTTCCTAGGCTATATGACATTGTTCACATGGTCTAGGTGCAGCTCTGTCCCATCTGAGTGATTGGGTCTGAGCTGTAATACCAAGCACAGTGCTATCAAATGGACAGAACTGTGCTTGGTAAGGAGCAAATAGGCTGCGGCGCTCACTGGAATATCCCGGTCTCCTCAAACAGTGGATTGGCGGGGGTGCCAGGAGTCGGAGCCCCACCATCTCATAACTCTCAGAGTACAGATTTCATAGATGTTACCTGCAGTCCTATGTAACACCCCACATAACACAGTGAACTATTGTGTTATGTGGGCTGTTACATAAGACTGCATGGAACATCTAGTACATTATCTGTACACAGAAAGTTATCACCGTTATCTGGGATGTTACATAGGACTGCAGGTGACAAATAAAAAATTTTGTTGCCAAATTTAAAATACATACGATTATGATAAAAAAATAAAAAAAGACTTGGAGAAGATGAGACGCAGTTCACAGTAGTGACCCAGCTCTACATATAGGGGAATACCACATCACATACCTGTTACATCCAATGACATCTCCTGTCATGTAGATCTTCTCTTTCCTCTTCTCCTCCCCAGACACAGACCACCATGACAAATTATTTTAGTCACATCTAGTCTCTACAGAGTTTGTTACACAGACATGTTAGAGTTCTCATAATTGGGGTCATTTATAAAACTGGTGTAAAGTATAACTGGCTTAGGTGCCCATAGCAACCAATCAGATTCCACCTTTCATTTTCCAAAGGAGCTGTGAAAAATGAAAGGTGAAATCTGTTGCAAAGGGTAACTAACCCAGTTCTACTTTACACCAGTTTGATAAATTACCTCAAAAAGGTCCCTATTGTGTCTACAGCAATTATAATGTCCCTTAAAGTGCCCCCAGTAATAATAACACCCTATATTGTGCTCCAGGTAATAATGCCTGTAACGTGTCCCCAAATAGAAACGCCCCCACACTGCCCCCATATGGTAATTTCCCCCACACTGCCCCATATAGTAATTTCCCTCAGACTGCTCCATACAGTAATTTCTTCCACACAGTAATTTGCCCCCATCAGGTAATAACCCCACACACTGCCCATTAGATAATTTGCCCTGACACTGCCATCCATATAGTAATTTGCCCCCACACTGCCATCCATTAAGTAATTTGCCCCCACAGTATTATTTTCTCCACACTGCCCTCACAGTATTAATTCCCCCCATGGTAGTAATTTGCCCCCACAGCATTAATTTCCCCCACACTAGTAATTTGCCCCCACCTAGTAGTCCCCCCCCCCACTGTCCCTTAACCACTTCAGCCCCCAGTGCTTAAACACCCTGAAAGACCAGGCCACTTTTTACACTTCTGACCTACACTACTTTCACCGTTTATTGCTCGGTCATGCAACTTACCACCCAAATGAATTTTACCTCCTTTTCTTCTCACTAATAGAGCTTTCATTTGGTGGTATTTCATTGCTGCTGACATTTTTACTTTTTTTTGTTATTAATCGAAATTTAACGATTTTTTTGCAAAAAAATGACATTTTTCACTTTCAGTTCTAAAATTTTGCAAAAAAAAACGACATCCATATAGAAATTTTGCTCTAAATTTATAGTTCTACATGTCTTTGATAAAAAAAAAATGTTTGGGTAAAAAAAAAAAATGGTTTGGGTAAAAGTTATAGCATTTACAAACTATGGTACAAAAATGTGAATTTCCGCTTTTTGAAGCAGCTCTGACTTTCTGAGCACCTGTCATGTTTCCTGAGGTTCTACAATGCCCAGACAGTACAAACACCCCACAAATGACCCCATTTCTGAAAGTACACACCCTAAGGTATTCGCTGATGGGCATAGTGAGTTCATAGAACTTTTTATTTTTTGTCACAAGTTAGCGGAAAATTATGATTTATTTATTTTTTTTTTTTTTCTCACAAAGTCTCATATTCCACTAACTTGTGACAAAAAATAAAAAGTTCTATGAACTCACTATGCCCATCAGCGAATACCTTGGGGTCTCTTCTTTCCAAAATGGGGTCACTTGTGGGGTAGTTATACTGCCCTGGCATTCTAGGGGCCCAAATGTGTGGTAAGGAGTTTGAAATCAAATTCTGTAAAAAATGACCTGTGAAATCCGAAAGGTGCTCTTTGGAATATGGGCCCCTTTGCCCACCTAGGCTGCAAAAAAGTGTCACACATCTGGTATCTCCGTACTCAGGAGAAGGTGGGGAATGTGTTTTGGGGTGTCATTTTATATATACCCATGCTGGGTGACAGAAATATCTTGGCAAAAGACAACTTTTCCCATTTTTTTTTATACAAAGTTGTCATTTGACCAAGATATTTATCTCACCCAGCATGGGTATATGTAAAAAGACACCGCAAAACACATTCCTCAACTTCTCCTGAGTACGGGGATACCAGATGTGTGACACTTTTTTGCAGCCTAGGTGGGCAAAGGGGCCCATATTCCAAAGAGCACCTTTCGGATTTCACTCCTCATTTTTTCCTGAATTTGATTTCAAACTCCTTACCACACATTTGGGCCCCTAGAATACCAGGGCAGTATAACTACCCCACAAGTGACCCCATTTTGGAAAGAAGACACCCCAAGGTATTCCGTGAGGGGCATGGCGAGTTCCTAGAATTTTTTATTTTTTGTCACAAGTTAGTGGAAAATGATGATTTTTTTTTTTTTTTTTTTTCATACAAAGTCTCATATTCCACAAACTTGTGACAAAAAATAAAAACTTCCATGAACTCACTATGCCCATCAGCGAATACCTTGGGGTCTCTTCTTTCCAAAATGGGGTCACTTGTGGGGTAGTTATACTGCCCTGGCATTCTAGGGGCCCAAATGTGTGGTAAGTAGGTAAATGACCTGTGAAATCCGAAAGGTGCTCTTTGGAATGTGGGCCCCTTTGCCCACCTAGGCTGCAAAAAAGTGTCACACATCTGGTATCTCTGTATTCAGGAGAAGTTTAGGAATGTGTTTTGGGGTGTCTTTTTACATATACCCATGCTGGGTGAGATAAATATCTTGGTCAAATGCCAACTTTGTATAAAAAAATGGGAAAAGTTGTCTTTTGCCAAGATATTTCTCTCACCCAGCATGGGTATATGTAAAATGACACCCCAAAACACATTCCCCAACTTCTCCCGATTACGGAGATACCAGATGTGTGACACTTTTTTGCAGCCTAGGTGGGCAAAGGGGCCCATATTCAAAAGAGCACCTTTCGGATTTCACAGGTCATTTTTTACAGAATTTGATTTCAAACTCCTTACCACACATTTGGGCCCCTAGAATGCCAGGGCAGTATAAATACCCCACAAGTGACCCCATTTTGGAAAGAAGAGACCCCAAGGTATTCGCTGATGGGCATAGTGAGTTCATGGAACTTTTTATTTTTTGTCACAAGTTAGTGGAATATGAGACTTTGTATGAAAAAAAAAATAAAAAAAAAAATAAGCATTTTCCACTAACTTGTGACAAAAAATAAAAAATTCTAGGAACTCGCCATGCCCCTCACGGAATACCTTGGGGTCTCTTCTTTCCAAAATGGGGTCACTTGTGGGGTAGTTATACTGCCCTGGCATTTTCCAGGGGCCCTAATGTGTGGTAAGTAGGTAAATGACCTGTGAAATCCTAAAGGTGCTCTTTGGAATATGGGCCCCTTTGCCCACCTAGGCTGCAAAAAAGTGTCACACATGTGGTATCGCCGTACTCAGGAGAAGTTGGGGAATGTGTTTTGGGGTGTCATTTTACATATACCCATGCTGGGTGAGAGAAATATCTTGGCAAAAGACAACTTTTCCCATTTTTTTATACAAAGTTGGCATTTGACCAAGATATTTCTCTCACCCAGCATGGGTATATGTAAAATGACACCCCAAAACACATTCCCCAACTTCTCCTGAGTACGGCGATACCAGATGTGTGACACTTTTTTGCAGCCTAGATGCGCAAAAGGTGCCCAAATTCCTTTTAGGAGGGCATTTTTAGACATTTGGATACCAGACTTCTTCTCACGCTTTGGGGCCCCTAGAATGCCAGGGCAGTATAAATACCCCACATGTGACCCCATTTTGGAAAGAAGACACCCCAAGGTATTCAATGAGGGGCATGGCGAGTTCATAGAAATTTTTTTTTTTTGGCACAAGTTAGCGGAAATTGATATTTTTAATTTTTTTCTCACAAAGTCTCCCGTTCCGCTAACTTGGGACAAAAATTTCAATCTTTCATGGACTCAATATGCCCCTCACGGAATACCTGGGGGTGTCTTCTTTCCGAAATGGGGTCACATGTGGGGTATTTATACTGCCCTGGCATTCTAGGGGCCCTAAAGCGTGAGAAGAAGTCTGGAATATAAATGTCTAAAAAATTTTACGCATTTGGATTCCGTGAGGGGTATGGTGAGTTCATGTGAGATTTTATTTTTTGACACAAGTTAGTGGAATATGAGACTTTGTAAGAAAAAAAAATATAAATTCCGCTAATTTGGGCCAAAAAAATATCTGAATGGAGCCTTACAGAGGGGTGATCAATGACAGGGGGGTTGATCAATGACAGGGGGGTTGATCAATGACAGGGGGGTTGATCAATGACAGGGGGGTTGATCAATGACAGGGGGGTTGATCAATGACAGGGGGGTTGATCAATGACAGGGGGGTTGATCAGGGAGTCTATATGGGGTGATCACCACAGTCATTGATCACGCCCCTGTAAGGCTTCATTCAGACGTCCGGATGCGTTTTGCGGATCCGATCCATCTATCAGTGGATCCGTAAAAATCATGCGGACGTCTGAATGGAGCTTTACAGGGGGGTAATCAATGACAGGGGGGTAATCAATGACAGGGGGGTGATCAGGGAGTCTATATGGGGTGATCACCACAGTCATTGATCACGCCCCTGTAAGGCTTCATTCAGACGTCCGGATGCGTTTTGCGGATCGGATCCATCTATCAGTGCATCCGTAAAAATCATGCGGACATCTGAATGGAGCTTTACAGGGGGGTGATCAGGGAGTCTATATGGGGTGATCACCACAGTCATTGATCATGCCCCTGTAAGGCTTCATTCAGACGTCCGGATGCGTTTTGCGGATCGGATCCATCTATCAGTGCATCCGTAAAAATCATGCGGACATCTGAATGGAGCTTTACAGGGGGGTGATCAGGGAGTCTATATGGGGTGATCACCACAGTCATTGATCATGCCCCTGTAAGGCTTCATTCAGACGTCCGGATGCGTTTTGCGGATCGGATCCATCTATCAGTGCATCCGTAAAAATCATGCGGACATCTGAATGGAGCTTTACAGGGGGGTGATCAGGGAGTCTATATGGGGTGATCACCACAGTCATTGATCACGCCCCTGTAAGGCTTCATTCAGACGTCAGGATGCGTTTTGCGGATCCGATCCATCTATCAGTGGATCCGTAAAAATCATGCGGACGTCTGAATGGAGCTTTACAGGGGGTTGATCAATGACAGGGGTGTAATCAATGACAGGGGGGGTGATCAGGGAGTCTATATGGGGTGATAACCACAGTCATTGATCACGCCCCTGTAAGGCTTCATTCAGACGTCCGGATGCGTTTTGCGGATCCGATCCATCTATCAGTGGATCCGTAAAAATCATGCGGACATCTGAATGGAGCTTTACAGGGGGGTAATCAATGACAGGGGGGGTGATCAATGACAGGGGGGTGATCAGGGAGTCTATATGGGGTGATCAGGGGCTAATAAGGGGTTAATAAGTGACGGGGGGGGGGGGTGTAGTGTAGTGTAGTGGTGCTTGGTGGGACTTTACTGAGCTACCTGTGTCCTCTGGTGGTCGATCCAAACAAATGGGACCACCAGAGGACCAGGTAGCAGGTATATTAGACGCTGTTATCAAAACAGCGTCTAATATACCTGTTAGGGGTTAAAAAAAAAACACATCTCCAGCCTGCCAGCGAACGATCGCCGCTGGCAGGCTGGAGATCAACTCTCTTACCTTCCGTTCCTGTGAGCGCGCGCGCCTGTGTGCGCGCGTTCACAGGAAATCTCGGCCATCGCGAGATGACGCATATATGCGTGACTCTGCGCAGGGCTGCCACCTCCGGAACGCGATCCTGCGTTAGGCGGTCCGGAGGTGGTTAAGTAATGTCCCCCAAAGTTGGCACACAAAAAACAAAAGCTAATACTTACCTGTATCCCAGTCGGTGCTCACTCGTAGATTGTGCAGTCATCACGCCCGCCTACGCCAGGATTTTACTACTGCATAGGCTTCAGGCCTACTAGGCCTGAAGCCTATGGCGGTGATCTGCGGGGCAGGGAACTATGCGCTCCCGTGCCCCGCCGTAGTTTGTGGGCGTTTGGGTCGGCTTTGGGCCCCCCAGCAATGCCGGGCCCGGGGCTACTGACCCAAACGCCCCAATTATAATCTGCCACTAGTCATAGGCTCTCAACATCGGAAGAAAACGCTTCAGTTTTGTCCCCATTTATTGTCCATGGGGACAAAACTGAACTTAACGAAAATGCATTCCGTTCCGTTCGGATGCATCCCCATCACTGAAAAGGAAAACGCTGCAAGCAGTGTTTTTCTGTCTGCGATGTGGTACGGAGCGTCATGACACACAATTTAAGTCAGTAGGGGCGGATCCGTTTTCTCTGACAATAGAAAATGGATCCGTCCCCATTGACTTTCAATGGTGTTCAAGACGGATCAGTCATGGCTATAGAAGACATAATACAACCGGATCCGTTCATGACGGATGCATGCGGTTGTATTATGGTAATGGAAGCATTTTGCAGATCCTCGACGGATCCACAAAAAACGCTAATGTGAAAGTAACCTTAGTCATCATGTTTGTACTCTGCACACCTTCAGGATCTGCTTCATCAGTCGGTAACCCTTACAGTTCTGGAATGTATTGGATAACACTGACATAATGCGGTCAGTGTTATCCAATAGATTCCAGACCTCTAAGGGTTACATAGCATCATTAATCAATATAATGGTATGCAACCCCGTCAGTGCTGGGAAGTCAGGACAGGAGCTGCCGCATACTCACACTGCAAGTCCTGAGTGTGGAACTCGCTCCTCTGAAAGGGGCATAGGCTGCGTTCACATCACCACAATTTTTTCTGTTCTGTTCCGTTAGAGGAGCAGAACAACAGAAATAATGAAAGTGCCAGATAGGGCACATAACTGACCAAAACTAAGCTGAACAGAGTCCACTGAAAGTCCATTCAGAATCCCCTTTTTTTACCGAATACGTGCAGGACTTTTTCGTTCGGTCTTTTTAACAGAATCTGCAACAGAGGCCCCGACCAGAGCCTTCCGTACAGATGTGTACACACCCTTAAAGGAGTTCTCCGGGAATAAGGACATTTTTGCAATTGCCTGGTCCTGCCGCTCTGGTCCTCCATGCTGCCTCTATATTCCGGTCTCGACAGTATTGACACCCGAAGCAGCATGAGCATGGTCACATGTTCCGCTGCTGCCAATGACTGGCTTTAGGTCGCGTGTCTACAAGCAACATGCTTCCCTCTACAAGTCTAGCGGGGTGTGGAACGTGACGATCATCTTGTATTTTTATGCCTTTTGTCTACTGACCTGTTGTAAGTAGAATAAAACCTTTTAGAACAACATTCTCAAGGGTGCTTCACTATCTTGCCTATCCCCTTAAACCCTGTAGAGGAGGAGGTCTGGGAGGACCATATCCTTTGGTTGTCGAGGAGAGGGGCTGACACCCTTGTATCATCCACCTGTGACCGGAATACATAGCTCCCAGCAGCGCGGTTCCAAAACCTATGAACTTGACTTTGCCAGTGTGAAACCTACCACACGAACCCGGGACCAGCAGCAGCGCAAGTAACTGTCCGTGTTGAGACGCAGGACTGACTTTCTGTTTTATTTGTGTTCTAGCGGGGTGTGGGGCTGCCAAAAATTGCCCTGTCCATTGAAAAAGTGAATATCATACCCATCATCATAACATCATGTGGACAGCCAGGTGCATGTGTCATTTACCTGGGGGAAAGATGGCATCACGATGCACTATAGGAAGAAGGCACGGAGGTGGAGGCAGAAACCTTAGGTTCTCACATTCTTGACACAGACCACCTACCTAAACATCGCTGCAGATCAAGTGCACCCCATCATGGTAATGATATTCCCCAATGGCGGTGGTCACTTTCAGCAGTATAATGCTCCTGCCACACTACCAACATTGCATAAGAACATGAGTTTCTGGCTTCCAATTTCCCAGATCTCAATCTCATTGAGATCTGTGAGATATGGTGGGAAAACAAGTGCAGTCTAAAGAGACCCCTCCTCACAACTTACTGCTGCTAACATCTTGGGGTCAGATTATACAGGACACCTTCAGAGGTCTTGTGGAGTCCAGACCAGTTAGAGCTGTTTTCCCGGCACACGGTGGTCTACACAGTATTAGGCGGTGGTTTTAATTAGGCATCGACTGATTAATCGGAAGTACCGATATTATCGGCCAATATTCAGGATTTTGTACATTATCGGTATCGGCATCTAACCTTGCCGATATACCGATAATGCGTATAAAGCGAATACTAATGAGCGCTTCTATAATGGAAGTAGAGTTGTTGCGATACCAAATTTTTGATTCGGTTTCGATACCATGAAAAAGTATTGCGATACTCGATACCATTCGATACCACGCGAAAAAAATAAACAAAAAAAGCCACGTGCATTCCTCATTTTTAAAAATGGCGAATCGCGCAGTTTTTATTTTATTTTTTCTGTTCCGGCATTCACCACCTAGATTTTTTTTTAATATTTTAATAGTTTGGACTTTTCTGACGTGGCGATGTAATATGTTTATTTATATATTTTATATGTGAAATTGGGAAAAGGGGGGTGATTTATACTTCATATTTTAGTGTTTTTTTTTTTTTTCACTTTTTATTTAATAACTATTTCCCCCCTTAGGGGCTAGAACCTGGGATCTTTCATCCCTTTTCCTATTCACCCTGATAGATCTCTATCAGGGTGAATAAGACTCCACACTGTCCCTGCTGCTCTGTGCTTTGTGCACACAGCATCAGGGATGTTACCATGGCAACCAGGGCTTCTGTAGCGTCCTGGCTGCCATGGTAACCGATCGGAGCCCCAGGCTTACACAGCTGGGGCTCCGATCAGAAGCTGCCACTGCACCACCAATGAGGGGGAGTGGAGAGGTCCCTGTGGCCACTGCCACCAATGATTTTAATACTGGAGGGTTGAGAGGGGCCGGCGCACTGTGCCACCAATGATTTTAATGGGATGGGGGGGATTGAGGGGGGGGGGGGGGCACACTGCACCACCAATGATTTTACCCCTTTATACAGGAGGCGGGTACTAGCAGATCAGCGGCAGTTAACTGCCGCTGATCGCAGCTCCCTGTCAGGGGCAGGGTGCCGGCAATGCGATTCTGCTGCCGGCACCCGCCTCCTGTATGTGTTAAAGACTGACTACTGTATATGAGTCCAGACTTTCACTATTAGGCCACACAGAGCGGCGCCCAGCGATGTCTCAGCACTCACCATTTAGTCCTGGGCGCCGCTCCGTTCGCCCGCAGTGCCCCATTACTGTCTCCTCTCCTGCTCCACATGCTGCTGAGCTGATTACTATCGGAGCGATGGGAGGAGACATCAGCTTCACTAGTGGGCGTTCCTTCTCCCTGGCTGTAGCGCTGTCCAATCGCAGCGCAGGGAAAAGGAACGCCCACTAGTGAAGCTGATGTCTCCTCCCATCGCTCCGATAGTAATCCTATCATTGGTGGCGCAGTGCGCCCGCCCCTCCTCCGCCCCTCTCTTCTCATTGCCGCCCCTCCCCCCCCCCCTCTCTTCTCATTGCCGCCCCTCCTCCGCCCCTCTCTTCTCATTGCCGCCCCTCCTCCGCCCCTCTCTTCTCATTGGTGGCAGCGGCAGCAGCACAGGGGGAGGGAGGACAGCTTCCTTCTCCCCGTGCTGCTGAGAGAGAACATGAGCGCGCCGATAGCAGCGCGCTCATGTTCAGAGATACTAGACTGCGCAGCAGCGCAGCCCAGTATCGAAAAAACGGAAATCCCGGTATCGTATCGATACCGGGACAAAAGTATCGATTGGGTATCGAAATTTCGATACCCGCAACAACCCTAAATGGAAGCGCGCACTAGTATGCATCCGGTGCCGGGAAGAAGCGCAGCAAGCGCTTCCGATACTCACCCTTCCTGGTCTTCTTTGATGGGGGCCCGCGCTGCACTGTCCTGACCCCGTACAGCGTCAGGACATAGTGCGCGCACTATGACCTGACGCTGCATGCTGTCAGGTGACAGTGCAGCGCGGGCCGGCGAACACAGGCAAGCGAGACGCCGGACCCGGAGATGAAGAGGAGCCGCAGTAGTTTATTTTATTCATCTGAGGTCTGATAGGGGTTAATAAACAGCAACTTTGTGACCAGTGGTGAGTGCCGCGGTGCTTTTTTCTTCTGCTATCATTTTAACTACTACATCACCGACAGAGCACCACCGTGAAGGTTCGGGATCCAAGTGTTTTATGTGCTCCAGTGACTGTATAGGCACATGTAGCAGTGCCGGTTGCGTTCTTTTCTCTCATTCCCTGTAATATAATATATATTATGAGATAAAAATATTGGTATAAATTATCGGCTATCGGCCTGAAAGTTCACAGATTATCGGTATCGGCTCAAAAAAAATAATAATAAAATAAATATCTATAAAATCGGTCAATCCCTAGTTTACAGTTTTCCTTGAGTCTGCGTTGGTGTACTTTGCAATATGTTTATCAAACTTCATGTGTTTTTTGTTAAAGTTGGTGCACTTTTGTCTAGAAAGGTTACTCCAGTTTTCTGCACCACTCCCTTAAAAAACTCCTAGTTCCAGAGAACATAGCTAAACATGCCCCCTTTCCAAAACTGGAGCGAGTAGTGTAAAACGGAAAAAGGGGTCACTTTTTTTTCACAAGTGAACCCAAAAAGTAACAAAAACTCTATTTTGTGACTTTGATGAATTCTGGGCTTAATAAATTCCCCTCACACTGTACTGCAGCAATTCTGTGAGCGCGAGCAGTCTTCCCCCCAGACGTGACCTCTGCAGCCAGTCACTGTTCTCAATAGTCTAATGCTGGGGACAGTGATTGGCTGTAGCAGGCAGCAATCGCATGACTTACACCTGCACGTCAATGACTGTACTCCGTGTAAGGGCTCATGCACACAATTATTTTATGTCCGCATCAGATCCGCATTTTTTGAGGGTTGGATGTGGTCCCATTCACTTCAATGGGGCCACAAAAGATGCGGACAGCACAATGTGTGGTGGTTCCGTGGCAGAGGACCTGTCACCTCTCCTGACATGTATCTTTTAGTAACACCTTGCATTCCCCATGTACTAACAAATTCTGGTGAATCTTTTCTTATGACTGTTTTGCCATTCCTACATTATTCCTGCTAGAAGTTTACAAATAAATTGCCTGCAGTAAAGGTACTGCTGGGTGTTACCAGTAGCGGGTGTGTCTGACTACTGGTGTTGGTGTCAGACTATGCAGGGACACAAAAAAAAAAAATAATAATAAAAGAACAAACTGAAATTGAAACATTTAATAGAGAACATACAGCGTCATACATCCATTTATACATGTATTTTGTTGTGATACCTGTTTTTAACATAATGCAAATTTAAAAAGAAAAAAAAAAAAAAGTCCTGTTGATCGCAGAAGCCAAAAAACTGCCTATAGCAGTTACAGCATGTAATAAGTAAAAAACACAATAAGGCTCAATGGAGGAAAGTACACTTTCAAATAAAACACAGTAACTTTTTATGAAAAGCTGTGCTGTACATTTTATACATTTCCAGATCATTAAAAATGTCCTCATAGTATATAGATCAACAACGCATTTAGAATACCGTCTGCACTTTCACGTGCAGTGTCAGAACTGAAGAGAGGAACCAAAAATGTCAAGTCCTTTTTCAGCGGGAACGCATTTCGTCAATTCTGCTTCTCGACTTTTAAAGCTTGCAGTCTTTCCAGTAAGGGAGGGTGAGAATAATGCCACATTGAAAACATCCAGTCTGAAACTGGAAATCCTAAATTATCCTTATTTAGTTTAATCAGAGCAGAATACAAGTCTTTTGCTTTTCCAAGGTTCCTGGCAAAAGCATCGGCCTGAAATTCAAATCTCCGGCTAAGGACAGTAAGACAGAATGACAGGACCTAGAATGAGAAGACAGACAAATCTTGTACGGGAAGTTCAAGGCAGAGATATTCTCACACACAGGGCGGTGGAGTCAGTCTGTAGAAAGATACAGACTCCCACTCTGGCTTCAAATAAAAGTATTACATACAATTCATAGTGAATTCATTTATTAAAGGGGAACCCGTCACCAGCGACCAAACCGATCAGACTGTTTCCATAGACACATGGCTGTGGTTCACCTGATTAATACTCCTGTGTCTCTTGTTGATCAGTTAGGATACTTTTTTAATATGCAAATTAGGCCTCTGGTGCAATGAGGGAGTCACCATTGATCTTGTTGCACCCAAGCTCAATTCATTTCTGTGGCCAGCCCCTCCCTGGGCGATTTGATTAACAGTGCCAAACAGTGGCAAAGCAGTCAGAGGGGAGCTGGCCACAGTAACGAGTGGAGCTTGGGTGCCACAAGAGCAATGGTGACACCCTCATTGCACCAAACATAATATTTGCACATTAGGTATTATAAATTGGCCGGGCTGCGGTTGGGTACAGAGCAGCCGTAGGGGCCACAACTAGCTCTCTTTAACTAATGAAGACTGCATTGTTAAGTCGGCCTGCATTAATAATGGCTGTGTGGCACTTTCAATACCACATGGCCATTAGCAATGCAGACCGACTAGACAGTCTTTGTTCGTTAACAAGAGCCAGCTGGGGCCCATACGGCTACACAGTACTCTGTCATGTCAGAACCAAGACACGACTGCACCATGTGGTTGGACCCTTCGGCCCCTTGCAGACTCATTGCAGCTCCCGTCCTGAACTTCCAGCACTGCCGGGGTCACATAGCATTATATTGATTTATGATGCTATGCAACCCTTAGGCCTCTTTCACACAAGCGCGACGGATTAGGTCTGGATGCGTTCAGTGAAACTCACACCATTTTGCAAGCAAGTTCAGTCAGTTTTGTCTGCAATGGTGTTCAGTTTTTTCCGCACTAGTGCAATGAGTTTTGATGCGTTAACGCGTGTGATAAAAAAAAACTGAAGTTTTACAAACAACATCTCTTAGCAACAATCAGTAAAAAAACACATCGTATCCGCACTTGCTTCTGGATGCAATGTGTTTTTCACTGAAGCCCCATTCACTTCTATGGGGCCGGGGCTGCGTGAAAAACATAGCACATAGAACATGCTGTGTTTTTCACGCAACGCAAATGCTCATGTACACAGACCCATTGAAATGAATGGGTCAGGATTCAGTGCGGGTGAAAGAGGCCTTAAGAGTTCTGGAATGTATTGGATAACACTGACATAATGCTGTCAGTGTTATTCAATACATTCCAGACCTCTATGGGTTACATCATAAAATCAATAGAATGCTATGTCATCTTGGCAGTGCTGGGAGTTCAGGGCAGGGGCCTCGCTGCGAGTCCGTAGCGGGACACTCGCTCGTCTGCAAGGGGCCTTAGTGTTGTTTCAATGTGTTACACCTGTACAAGCCACAGATTTTTGACTGTGCGGCACACTGCCTGTGTGAATTCACACAAAAGGTGCAACTATAGGTGTCAGAAAAGTAACAGCTAACCAAAACAAGTCATAAAAATGTCCTGCTAGCTGTCATTTCCAAGGTGGTTTCAGCCTAAACTGGAATCCCATTCAGAAGCTATAGTAAAAATCCTGTCTTAAAATAAGAAAGATTTATAAAATTACGTAAAAATAAACAAGTTGTCCAAGTTCAATAAAAAAAATAAAATAAGAAGCCACACCAATCCCTCATCTCCCCTGCCGCTTCCAGTGCTGTGTTATAGTCCTCCATGTGGCTGACATCTTCCTGGCTGCAGCGGTGACGTTCTGTGCACACAATCACTGGTCTCAGCAGTATACAGAACGTCACCGCTGCAGACAGCAAAACAAACAGCAGGGGAGAAAAGGGGCAAGTATGGCTTCTTTTGATACATTAGCATCTTTTCATTGAACTTGGACAACCCGTTTAAATATAGATTAAGGCTATATAAATTACGCAAACATTCACGCAGCCTTAACACAGTTTCCCAAAACTACTGTAAGCAGTACTATGAGCAACTTAATCATACGATTCTAAGAGAATTTGCCCCGAAGTCCTCATTGGTGAAATCCCACTCCCTTGTTATAGTCTCATTACTGACCGACACGTAATTCTTACCTCATTGTATGGGGAGAAGATGAACTGAAATATAATCATCAGACCAATTAGAGTGGGTTGTGCGGAATGAAATCCAAAAGCTGCAAAGAGTTCTTTGCGTCCAATAAGGGTGGCAAACAAGAAGAAACAGAGGAAAGAGTTCACCTGAAGGAAAGAAAACCAAGACCTTCTCAGTAAATCATGTGGGCCTGTATTACATCCCCAGAACAGTTGGGATCAACATACTAAAACAATACTTTACATGGAAATATGTCAAATCTGTGTAGGACTAAGAGATTGTACTTTGCCATCTCTTCTAGCTAGGCAGGTGAGGTATGAAGACATGACTAAAGTGGTCCACACACATGCATGTAGGGTCAGCCAGAATGCGCCCAATCAGTCCGATGGTGGAACATTCATACAATCTCAGCACTGAAATGCCAGACTAAAAACGGTTATGTCAAACACAAATTTATTTTACATGTGATCTGTCATACATGTCTAATTGCAGCCAAGAATAGTTGGAAAATTCCCACATGACTGGTCACGGTTTTGGCAGACAGTACTATGCCATCACGAAAGATTGGGAGAACATAATCTTAAAGAGGACCTTTCACCAGAATAAAACCTCTAAACTAACTATACAGACGTGTAGAGCGGCACCCAGGGATCCCCCTGCACTTACTGTTATACCTGGACGCCGCTCCGTTCGCCCGGTATAGCCTCCGGTATCTTCCTAGTTAGGATCCACCCAGGGGAACCTGACGGCGTCTCTTTCCTCCTATGCTGTAGTGCTGGCCAATCGCAGCGCTCAGCTCATAACCTGAGAGAAAAAAAAAAACTCAGGCTATGAGCTGAACGCTGCGATTGGCCAGCGCTACAGCATGGGAGAATGAGACTGTCAGGGTACCCTGGGTGGATCCTAACTATGAAGATACCGGAGGCTATACCGGGCGAACGGAGCGGCGCCCAGGTATAACAGTAAGTGCAGGGAGATCCCTGGGCGCCGCTCTACACGTCTGTATAGTTAGTTTAGAGGTTTTATTCTGGTGAAAGGTCCTCTTTAATATTCTGTGAAAAATCGGATGGTGGCCAAATTTAAATATGTCGTCAGCATCAGACTAGCACACCGAAGTACCAGAGGATCCTCCTGTGGGCCCAGGTTCTGATACCATAGTAGGTCTCCAAGGTCGAGGAGACAAAAACATTTGGACGCTACTGCAGTCCTAGCTGCCATAGTTACTTAGCAATTTTGGAAGCATTATACTTACCTGCGCCGTCTGTGGCCGGCCGCTCCTCCTACTGGTAAGTGAAAGGTCTGTGTGGCGCATTGCTTATAGCACAGACCTTTCACTTACCAGTAGGAGGAGCGGCCGGCCACAGACAGCACAGGTAAGTATAATGCTTCTAAAATTGCTGAGTAACCATGGCAGCCAGGACTGCAGTAGCGTCTTGGCTGCCATGGTAACCGATTGGCGCCACCAATGATGGGGGGGTGGGGGGGGGGGTGATTTTAATTAGGGGGGGGGGGGGGGGGGGGGGGGGGGGAGGGGAGGCCGCACTGGCCACCAATGAATTTAATACTGGGGGGGGGGGGGGGGGCCGCACTGGCAACCAATGAATTTAATACTGGGGGGGGGGGGGGGCTGCACTGGCCACCAATGAATTTAAAACTGGGGAGGGAGGGGGGTCTGGCCCCTGCTGCCTGGCAGCACCTGATCTCTTACAGGGGGCTATGATACGCACAATTAACCCCTCAGGTGCAGATCACAGCCCCCTGTAAGAGATCGGGTGCTGCCAGGCAGCAGTCATGTACACAGTTCTTAGTATATTCTAACTTGAAGCGTCCCCATCACTATGGAAACCCCTATGTGTTAGAATATACTGTCGGATCCAAGTTTTCACGATCTAACTCAAATCCGATGGTATATTCTAACAGAGGCGTTCCCATGGTGATGGGGACGCTTCAAGTTAACCTCCTCAGGACCGCCGTACGCAGGATTGCGTCTTTGCGGCGGCCCTGCTCTTCTGGGTGGACGCGCCGGCGCGTCCTCTCGCGAGACGCGAGATTTCCTGTGAACGCGCGCACACAGGTGCGCGCGTTCACAGGAACGGAAGGTAGAGAGTTGATCTCCAGCCTGCCAGCGGCGATCGTTCGCTGGCAGGCTGGAGATGTGTTTTTTTTAACCCCTAACAGGTATATTAGACGCTGTTTTGATAACAGCGTCCAATATACCTGCTACCTGGTCCTCTGGTGGTCCCCCTTTGTTTGGATCGACCACCAGAGGACACAGGTAGCTCAGTAAATATGTTGCACCAAGCACCACTACACTACACCCCCCCTGTCACTTATTAACCCCTTATTCACCCTTGATCACCCCTGATCACCCCATATAGACTCCCTGATCACCCCCCCTGTCATTGATTACCCCCCTGTCATTGATCAACCCCCTGTAAAGCTCCATTCAGATGTCTGCATGATTTTTACGGATCCACTGATAGATGGATCGGATCCGCAAAACGCATACGGACGTCTGAATGAAGCCTTACAGGGGCGTGATCAATGACTGTGGTGATCACCCCATATAGACTCCCTGATCACCCCCCTGTCATTGATTACACCCCTGTCATTGATCAACCCCCTGTAAAGCTCCATTCAGATGTCCGCATGATTTTTACGGATCCACTGATAGATGGATCGGATCCGCAAAACGCATACGGGCGTCTGAATGAAGCCTTACAGGGGCGTGATCAATGACTGTGGTGATCACCCCATATAGACTCCCTGATCACCCCCCTGTCATTGATTACACCCCTGTCATTGATCAACCCCCTGTAAAGCTCCATTCAGATGTCCGCATGATTTTTACGGATCCACTGATAGATGGATCGGATCCGCAAAACACATACAGGCGTCTCCCTGGAGCCTTCCAGGGGGGGTGATCACCCCATATAGACTCCCTGATCATCCCCCTGTCATTGATCACCCCCCCCTGTCATGCTGCATTCAGATGTCCGTATGATTTTTACGGATCCACGGATACATGGATCGGATCCGCAAAACACATACGGACATCTGAATGGAGCCTTACAGGGGGGTGATCAATGACAGGGGGGTGATCACCCCCATAAAGACTCTCTGATCACCCCCCTGTCATTGATCACCCCCCCTGTCATTGATCACCCCTCTGTAAGGCTCCATTCAGACATTTTTTTGGCACAAGTTAGCGGAAATTATTTATTTTTTTCTTACAAAGTCTCATATTCCACTAACTTGTGTCAAAAAATAAAACCTCACATGAACTCACCATACCACTCACGGAATCCAAATGCGTAAAAATTTTTAGACATTTATATTCCAGACTTCTTCTCACGCTTTAGGGCCCCTAGAATGCCAGGGCAGTATAAATACCCCACATGTGACCCCATTTCGGAAAGAAGACCACCCCAAGGTATTCCGTGAGGGGCATATTGAGTCCATGAAAGATTGAAATTTTTGTCCCAAGTTAGCGGAAAGGGAGACTTTGAGAAAAAAAAAAAATATATATCAATTTCTGCTAACTTGTGCCAAAAAAAAAAAAATTTCTATGAACTCGTCATGCCCCTCATTGAATACCTTGGGGTGTCTTCTTTCCAAAAGGGGTCACATGTGGGGTATTTATACTGCCCTGGCATTCTAGGGGTCCTAAAGCGTGAGAAGAAGTCTGGGATCCAAATGACTAAAAATGCCCTCATAAAATGAATGTGGGCCCCTTTGCACATCTAGGCTGCAAAAAAGTGTCACACATGTGGTATCGCCGTACTCAGGAGAAGTTGAGGAATGTGTTTTGGGGTGTCATTTTACATATACCCATGCTGCGTGAGATAAATATCTTGGCAAAAGACAACTTTTCCTATTTTTTTTATACAAAGTTGGCATTTGACCAAGATATTTATCTCACCCAGCATGGGTATATGTAAAAAGACACCCCAAAACACATTCCTCAACTTCTCCTGAATACAGAGATACCAGATGTGTGACACTTTTTTGCAGCCTAGGTGGGGCAAAGGGGCCCATATTCCAAAGAGCACCTTTCGGATTTCACTGGTCATTTTTTACAGAATTTGATTTCAAACTCCTTACCACACATTTGGGCCCCTAGAATGCCAGGGCAGTATAACTACCCCCACAAGTGACCCCATTTTGGAAAGAAGAGACCCCAAGGTATTTCGTGATGGGCATAGTGAGTTCATAGAACTTTTTATTTTTTGTCACAAGTTAGTGGAATATGAGACTTTGTAAGAAAAAAAAAAAAAAAAATCATCATTTTCCGCTAACTTGTGACAAAAAATAAAAGTTCTATGAACTCACTATGCCCATCAGCGAATACCTTAGGGTGTCTACTTTCCGAAATGGGGTCATTTGTGGGGTGTTTGTACTGTCTGGGCATAGTAGAACCTCAGGAAACATGACAGGTGCTCAGAAAGTCAGAGCTGCTTCAAAAAGCGGAAATTCACATTTTTGTACCATAGTTTGTAAACGCTATAACTGTTACCCAAACATTTTTTTTTTTTATCAAAGACATGTAGAACAATAAATTTAGAGCAAAATTTCTATATGGATCTCGTTTTTTTTTGCAAAATTTACAACTGAAAGTGAAAAATGTCATTTTTTTGCAAAAAAAATCGTTAAATTTCGATTAATAACAAAAAAAGTAAAAATGTCAGCAGCAATGAAATACGACCAAATGAAAGCTCTATTAGTGAGAAGAAAAGGAGGTAAAATTCATTTGGGTGGTTGGTTGCATGACCGAGCAATAAACGGTGAAAGTAGTGTAGGTCAGAAGTGTAAAAAGTAGCCTGGTCTTTCAGGGTGTTTAAGCACTGGGGGCTGAGGTGGTTAAAATATACCATCGGATTGGAGAAAACTCCGATCCGATGGTATATTAATAGGGACTCCTGACTTGACATTGAAAGTCAATGGGGGACGGATCCTTTTGCAATTGCACCATATAGTGTCAACGTCAAACGGATCCGTCCCCATTGACTTGCATTGTAAGTCAGGACGGATCCGTTTGGCTCCGCACGGCCAGGTGGACACCAAAACGCTGCAAGCTGCATTTTGGTGTCCGCCTCCAGAGCGGAATGGAGGCGGAACAGAGCCAAACTGATGCATTCTGAACGGATCCTTATCCATTCAGAATGCATTGGGGATGAACGGATCAGTTCGGGCCGCTTGTGAGAGCCCTCAAACGGATCTCACAAGCGGAACCCCAAACGCAAGTGTGAAAGTAGCCTGACATCCACAGTTAGGTAGAAACACACAGCGCTATATACGCACCTGGCTAATGACAATGTTCTTTACAGTATGACCCAGCTTCCAGTGCCCCAGCTCATGACCTAAAACAGCGAGGACCTCTTGGTTGTTGCAGCCTTGCTTCTTATTTACATTCTAGGTTTAGAGAACAGAAAATTCATCAATTTGCATTAGAATAAAAAAATAAAAAAAAGATTTCAACATACAGCATCAATGATATTTTTATAAGATGCACTTTGAATGCATGTCCACGGTTGGATTTTCTGAATTCCTGGAATCAGTCCAATATTGAAGAATTTCCTTCCTAAACGAGCAGAGAGGGCACAATTCTGACCTTTTATTCCTGTCCCATAAAAAGGTATATAGACTAGATGATTGTGGCCTGGAACATGCTGGAGAACACTGCTAGGTCTACCTAGCAGTGCAGTACAATGTAACCTCTGCTGAAAATGATCAGAAGAACACGAGGAGCACAATGTGCATTTAATTTCAACCTTAACTTACTTTGGCTTTAGGTTTAAGGTCCACATTTTCACTCTCTGAGGTTTCCTCAGCGTTGGCTTTATTTAGGGGAGAGTAGTCCTCCAACAGGGTGTCAAACAAAACAATACGCTTGTTTTTAAAGAACCCATAGAAGTATGCATTGCTGTGAGATGACCGCTTGGAACCTAGGTAAAGACAGTGGGAAAATATTAAAGTAGCCTAGTACAGGGATATCTGAATACGCAAAACTCCTGATAAGACGGCCATTATACAATCACTGCACTGAAGCTTTTCATGCCTTCAGAAATTCCACAGTACAAAAAACACGTTACATTGGAGATAATGAAATTTGAAAAAGTCACAATACAGAAAACAATGCCTTTTTTAAAGATATCTGAGAGATTTTAAAGCAAGATGAGACAAAAACATATCAGTACATTAAAGAGGACCTTTCATCGGTCCAAACATTGCAAGATAATTATCAGGCTGTGTAGAGCGGCGCCCCGGGATCTCACCGCACTTACTATTATTCCGGGGCGCCGCTCCGTTCTCCCGCTATGTCCCCCGGTATTTTCGATGAATTGGTTATACTAGGCGGAGTCTGCCCTGTTTCTCCCTGGGCGTTCCTTCTCCCAGGCTCACAGCCAGGGAGAAAAAAAAATAAAATCCCAGGTTGTGAGCTCTGTGATGCGATTGGACAGAGCTACAGCCAGGGAGAAGGAACGCCCAGGTAAAAACAGGGCAGACTCCGCCTAGTATAACCAATTCATCGAAAATACCGGGGGACATAGCGGGAGAACGGAGCGGCACCCAGGGATAATAGTAAGTGCAGTGAGATCCCGGGGCGCCGCTCTACACAGCCTGATCATTATCTTACAATGTTTGGACCGATAAAGGGGCCTCTAAGCAGAACCTTACCAAGTGACAGACCGTACAGAAGGGGAGAGTGCCCTGTCCATAGGCTTATAATCTAGAAGTATGCCTCACCATTTTCAATTTTCATAGATCAAGACTTGTTTTTCAAGCATTTACCTTAACCTTTTTTTTTTTATCTGGAACTTTTATATTCTTCATATAGGTTATTCATAAAAATCCCAGACAACCACTTTAAAATGGTCAAAAATAAGGAAACACAAGCACAGGCTTTTCACATATCACGCCTCTGAAATGCAATCCCCATAGAATCATTCTAATAACCATTTTCTTGGGAATAAGACAGGAACATCTATCTTCTTCCATCATTCTGGAATGATAGAATGTCCTACACGATTGCCACAATGTCCTGGCGGCTCTCAAAATATCATCAGGTTAGGAAGAGGTTATTTTTTTTCTGAGGTTCTTCGTTGCACTGGTGTGTGAGTAAATTAGACAAGCCATTGTTGACTTAAAGGGGTTCTGCACTTTGTTTTAACTGATGATCTATCCTCTGGATAGATCATCAGCTTCTGATCGGCAGGGGTCCGACAGCCGGGACCCCCGCCGATCAGCTGTTTGAGAAGGCAGCGGCGCTCCAGCAGCGCCGCGGCCTTCTCACTGTTTACTGCAGGCCCAGTGACGTCACGACTAGTATCAACTAGTGTGGGCGGGGCTAAGCTCCAGTCAAGTGAACAGAGCTTAGCCGCGCCCACGCTAGTTGATACTATTCATGATGTCAGTGGGCTGGCTGTAAACAGTGAGAAGGCCTGGTAAACACTTCAGGGACCAGAAATGGAAGAAAGCTAATTCAGCGGAAGACCGAAGCGGGGAGCAGGAATGTATGAATTTTCTGTTTCAGGAAAAAGGCTCCAGGCATTGGATAAAAAAAATATTCCCAGAAAACCCCCTTTAAAACTGATCCATGGTGACTGGCAGCAAAACTACATGTGATTGATTTTTGGTGGGACCCTGACTTATGGGGATTATCCCACTACAATTAGAGACAACTGTACACAACACAGGAGAAAGACATTGTAAACTAAAGTTTTCATCAGTATTAAAGCCAACCTATCATAAGTTTCCCAACAGGATCTTGGGTTAAAAACAGCTATGGCGTTCCAGAAAAATTTAACAGGGAGAAGAGTCATCTCGGCAGGTCCCCACTGGCTTCTACCGACTTGGCTCAGCTTGATTGGGAGGCCTCTCCCTAGTTGTGTATAGGGAGAGACCTGTCAATCATATCAGGTAGGCAGAAAATACCCATGTCCAACATGCCTTTAAACTACGTTTCCTCTGATACACTACCCATGGTTTGGGGAGCATGAAGGCCCTGAGAGGTTTTCTTTAAGGCCTCTTGCCCACGACCGTATGCCCTCTGAGATATATGGTCCATGAGCGGGTCATATGTCCCAGAGCGGCATACATCGGGAGCACACAGCATCATAGATTACAATGATGCTGTGCACGTCGGGCCGCCCGCGGGACTATTGTTCCGCACTCATATGATCATATATATATGGGCAAGACGCCTAAGTATGTAGGATATGCCACTTACCTTCGACAACATAAACTTTGGTCAGTGGAAAGGCAATACTTTTTGCCATCGTTTCAATAGCTTCTTTCAGTTCTCCTTCAGGAAGCGGGGTAAACTTATCAAATAATGGAGCAATGTAATCTGCATATATTGTTACGAGCACCTGGAAAAAAGGAATAGAAGATGCATTATGCAGACTCCACTATTACATTCATATATCCATTAGGCCTCATGCACACGACTATTGTTTTTTTTCAAATCCACTATGCATTTTTGCGGATTGGATGCAGACTCATTCATCTCAATGAGGCCGCAAGAAAAATTAAAGGCATTGTCCGAATCCATATGTCCATTCTGCAGCCCTGGAAAAGAGATAGAACACGTCCTACTCTTGTCCATTTTGCAGACAAGAATAGGAATTTTGAAAATGGGGCCTGTGGAGATTGCAGAATGCACAGGGCCGGTATCTGTATTTTGCAGATCTGCAGTTTGCGGACCGCCAAATACATATGGTTGCATGCATGAGGCCTTAAGAGCAGAAAACAAGGGGCCTTACCAGGGACACCACCAGAGTAAACAGCCATGCATAGATGAAGAAGTAATCTCCACCAATCTTGATGATGTACAACAGAAGAGAGGTTACCGGGAGGAGAATGCACTGAGTTACTAAGAATTTCTTTAAGGTATCTTTAAAAAAAAATCCCATTGTCTGTGAACATAAAAATAAAGTTTAGTAGGCATGTGATAAAAAAAACAAACAAAAAAAAACAAAAAAAAAAAAACACAACTTTATTCACCCTACCCTTGTGGTTAGGAATGTGGCACCACCTTTCATTCCTGTTAAACAGTAACTGGTGACAGGTAATGACAAAGCAGAGGTATCTGGGGTGAACTGTTTGGTTTCCTGACTGCAGCAGTGACATTCCATGCATGCCACATCACCGCCGCAGCCAATCAGTGGTCATGTATACTGCTGAGGTCAGTAAATGGCTGCGTAGTGACTTATGTGCATGGATGTCACCGCTGCAGGACCGGAGAACAAAGGGGAGAAAGCAGTAAGCATCACCCTTTTTTGTTATTTTATCACATCTACTGCTGCTGAGGACATATTCATTGAGCTTTCTGTTCTTCTGATCCGTCAGAACAGCACAAGTTTAGTGAGAAATTAGTTATTTTTGATGGGAGTAAATGTGCTTTTTCTCCCGTCAAAAATAACGGATATCTGACGGAACTGATGCACAAAAAAAAAAAAAAGACTGGTCCATCAGAGGAACAGTAAGATGAAAAATTACGGATCAGAAGAACGGAAAGCTCAAAGCAGACGTGAACCCAGCCTAATTCGGATTAGCCCTAAATGGGGTTATGTTAATGCCTAACCACATTTGAGGACTCTTCACAACTGCCTCTGCCTTCTCTCTGTAGTCACACACAGCTAGACATGCTATTCTAAGCTACTGTAATACAATGGCATGCCAAAGTCCTTTACCAAGCAGAGAAAAAATGTGTGCGGGCAGTGTGTTAAGGGGAATATCTGCATTGCTGAAATATCTGAAATGAAGCATTTATATGATTACATAAAGATCAAGATTAGGCCAAAGCTTCCCGCTTCCCTCAGACTGGCCCGAGTATGTGAGAAGTGCTGCCCAAACCAAGATCAAGCGTCTTGGGCACAGTGTGCATCAGGTAGTCTGAGAAGCGGTGCAGCCCTCTTGGATGACAGAAATGGCGCCCAGGAAATGACAGATCTACAGCTGAAAAGGAGGCCACCATGTAAGGTT
The DNA here is from genome assembly GCF_905171765.1 of Bufo bufo. Lineage (NCBI taxonomy): Eukaryota > Metazoa > Chordata > Amphibia > Anura > Bufonidae > Bufo > Bufo bufo. The sequence continues at coordinate 355,811,248 of NC_053391.1, read as the reverse complement.
TTGGTTTGTTCCCCAGTTAAAGTGAATTTTTTGTCTTCAAATGGAGTGTGGCTTAAAAAAAAAAAAAAAAACAGTTAGGGCTCTTTCACATGAGCGGATGGCGTGCATTTCATCCTCTGCGTGAAAGACAGCCAAGCCACGGAGCATTATCATGATTGATAATGCTCCATGCTTCTCTGTGATCTTTTTACTACTAAATCACAGCGAGACAAAAGTTGTCACTATGATTTTGTAGTAAAAAGATCACAGAGAAGCACTGAGCATTATCAGTCAGGGTAATTATCCGTGTCTCTGCTGTCCGGAGTGGGGCTTGGCTGTATTTCATGCAGTGGATTCCACGCACGGCATCCGCTCGTGTGAAAGAGCCCTTACACCAAAAACAACATGCTTACCTGTTGGTTAAAGCCATGTTTTTCTTCAATCACAAAAGTATTGTACAAGCTCCATGGAAGGCCAGTCAGGGAGCTGAACAAGGTAGCAAGGAGTAGAAATACCAAAGACTGAATTATCTAAAAAACAAAGATAAAAGATGTTTTATAGGCGAGATAAGCAAATTTAAATCCTAGTACTTGATTATTTAAAGGGGAAAAATTTTTGCATATATTTACAAGTAAAAATAGATAGATATATATATATCTGACACAAATTTTGTTTTTATTACCCGTTTACGAAAACATATTCAAGTTATAGTTTTATAATGGATATGGACAAAGACCATACTTTTAGCTTTCATTTGAGGGTATCCACATTAAAATTGGATGAAGGGTTTAGGAATTTCAGCTCCTTTACATGTGGCACCCTGTTTTTAAAGGGACTGAAAGTAATTGGACAATTGACTCAAAGGCCGTTTCATGGGCAGGTGTGGGCAATTCCTTCATTATTTCATTCACAATTAAGCACATAAAAGGCCTGGAGTTGATTTGAGGTGTGGTGCTTGCATTTAGAAAATTTTGCTGAGAAGTAAACATGCAGTCAAAGGAGCTCTCCATGCAGGTGAAACAAGCCATCCTTCATCTACGAAAACAGAAAAAAAACCATCCGAGAAATTGCTACACTATTAGAAGTGACAAAATCTACAGTTTGGAACATCCTGAGAAAGAAAGAAAGCACTGTTGACCTCAACAATGCAAAAACACCTGGACGCCCACGGAAGACAACAGTGGTGGATGATGGCATAATAATTACCATGGTAAAGAGAAACCCCTTCACAACAGCCAACCAAGTGAACAACACTCTCCAGGATATAGGTGTATCAAGAGCCAAATCTACCATAAAGAGAAGACTGCATGAAAGTATATACACAGGGTTCACTGCACGGTGCAAGCCACTCATAAGCCTCAAGAATAAGAAGGCTAGATTGGACTTTGCTAAAAACATCTTAAAAAACCAGCACACTTCTGGAATAGCATTCTTTGGACAGATGAAACCAAGATCAACCTCTACCAGAATGATGGGAAAAAAAGTATGGTGAAGGCATGGCACAGCTCATGATCCAAAGCATACCACATCATCTGTAAAACACGGTGGAGGCAGTGTGATGGCTTAGGCATGCATGGCTGCCAGTGGCACTGGGTCCCTAGTGTTTATTGATGATGTGACACAGGACAGAAGCACCCGGATGAATTCTTGGGTTTTCAGAGACATACTGTGTGCTCAAATGCAGCCAAACTGATTGGCCGGTGTTTCATAATACAGATGGACAATGACCCAAAACATAAAGCCAAAGCAACCCAGGAGTTTATTAAAGCAAAGAAGTGGAATATTCTTGAACGGCCAAGTCAGTCACCTGATCTGAACCCAATAGAGCATGCATTTCACTTGTTAAAGACTAGACGTCAGACAGAAAGTCCCACAAAAACAGCAACTGACAACCGCTGCAGTAAAGGCCTGGCAGAGCATTAAGAAGGAGGAAACACCGTGTCTGGTGAGGTCCATGAGTTCAAGACTTCAGGCAGTCATTGCCAACAAAAGGGTTTTCAACCAAGTATTAGAAATTAACTTTTATTTACAATTATTTAATTTGTCCGATTACTTTTGAGCCCCTGAATTGAAGGGATTGAGTTTAAAAATGCTTTAGTTCCTCACATATTTATGCAATCATTTTGTTCGACCCATGGAATTAAAGCTGAAAGTCTGAACTTCAACGGCATCTGAATTGTTTTGTTCAAAATCCATTCTGGTAATGTACAGAACAATTAGAAAAATGTTGTCTCTGTCCAAAGATATATGGACCTAACTGTATATACCTGACAAACTTTATGTATTAAACAAACTATTTCATCCTAGGGTTGCACCGGGTATTGAATTATTGGTACCCAAACAATACTTTTGTATCGGTGTCAATTTGATACCGGGATATGCCTTTTACCGATACTAGGCTGTGCTACGGCTAATCTGAACGTGTGCCATGTTCTCCTCAGCAGCACAGTGGAGGAGTCGTCTCTCCCTCCCCCTGTGCCACTGCCACCAATGACAGGAGAGAGGGGAGGGGCTGTGGCCACTGCGCCACCATTGAAGATAACTAACCCATTAATACAAATACAGGTGGCGGGTGCCAGCAGCAGAATCACATACCCGGCCTCTACGACAGGGCACTGCAATCCACTGCAATTAACGCCTCAGGTTCCGCACCTGAGGGGTTAACTGCTGTGGATCGCGGCGCCTTGTCATAGAGGTCTGGTGCCGGCTATGTGATTCTGCAGCCGGCACCCGCCATCTTTATTTCTTTTAATGGGTTAGTTATCTTCATTGGTGGCGCAGTGCGCCCTCCCCCCAGTATCAAAGTAATTGGTGGCAGTGGCCAAAGGGTCCCCTCCCCGCCTCCTTATTGGTGGTGCAGTGCCAGTTGTGATCGGAGCCCCAGCAGTGTAATCCTGGGGCGCCGATCGGTTACCATGGCAGCCAGGACACTACTCAAGCCCTGGCTGCCATGGTAATCTCCCTGCTGCTGTGTGTACAGAGCACAAGGCAGCAGGGAGAGTGTGAAGTCCTATTTACCCTAATTAAGCTCTCAAACGGCTAACTGTAGATATAAATTCAAAAGGATGAGGCAGCACTCCAGATGTAAGGTGAAAAGGATAGTGGATCTTTTATTCCCCTCTATATAAAAGATCCACTATATATTATTATTATTTTTATTTTATTTTTTTTTTTTTATTTTTTTTTTAAGTATAAATCACCCCCTTTCCCAATTTTACATATAAAATATATAAATAATACACATATTACTTCCGAAGAGTTCAAACTATTTAACCCCTTCAACCCCGGGCCTGTTTTCACCTTCCTGCCCAGGCCATTTTTTGCAAATCTGACGTGTCACTTAATGTGGTAATAACTTTAAAACGCTTTTACTTATACAGGCCATTCTGAGACTGTTTTCTCGTCACATATCGTACTTCATGACAGTGGTAAAAAGGAGTAAAAAAATAAAAAATTTATAAAATATTTTTATTCATAAAAATTTGGTAACATTTACAAATTTCAATTTCTCTACTTTTATAATAGATAGTAATACCTCCAAAAATAGTAATTACTTTACATTCCCCATATGTTTACTTCATGTTTGGATCATTTTGAAAATGACATTTTATTTTTTAGGGACGTTAGAAGGCTTAGAAGTTGGGAAGCAAATCTTGAAATTTTTTCGGAAAATTTCCAAAACCCACTTTTTAAGGACCAGTTCAGGTCAGAAGTCACTTTGTGAGGCTTACATAATAAAAACCACTCAAAAATGACCCCATTTTAGAAACTACACCCCTCAAGGTATACAAAACTGATTTTACAAACTTTGTTAACCCTTTAGGTGTTCCACAAGAATTTATGGAAAATGGAGATGAAATTCCAGAATTTCACTTTTTTGGCAGATTTTCCATTTTAATCCATTTTTTCCAGTAGCAAAGCAAGGGTTAACAGCCAAATAAAACTCAATATTTATTACCCTGATTATGCGGTTTACAGAAACACCCCACATGTGATCGTAAACTGCTGTACAGGCACACGGCAGGGGGCAGTAGGAAAGGAACGCCATATGGTTTTTGGAAGGCAGATTTAGCTGAACTGGTTTTTTAGAAGCCATGTCCCATTTGAAGCCCCCCTGATGCACACCTACAGTAGAAACTCAAAAAAGTGACCACATTTTGGAAACTACGGGATAAGGTGCCATTTTTTTTTGTACCATTTTGGGGTACATATGATTTTTAACCGCCTAACGCAGGATCGCGTTCCGGAGGCGGCAGCCCTGCGCACAGTCACGCATATATGCGTCATCTCGCGAGATTTCCTGTGAACGCGCGCACACCGGCACGCGCGTTCACAGGATCGGAAGGTAAGCGAGTGGATCTCCAGCCTGCCAGCGGCGATCGTTCGCTGGCAGGCTGGAGATGCGATTTTTTATTTTTTTTAACCCCTAACAGGTATATTAGACGCTGTTTTGATAACAGCGTCTAATATACCTGCTACCTGGTCCTCTGGTGGTCCCTTTTGTTTGGATCGACCACCAGAGGACACAGGCAGCTCAGTAATAAGTGACAGGGGGGGGGGGGTGTAGTGTAGTGGTGCTTGGTGCTACTTATTAACCCCTTATTCACCCCATATCGACTCCCTGATCACCCCCCTGTCATTGATCACCCCCCTGTAAGGCTCCATTCAGACATTTTTTTGGCCCAAGTTAGCGGAAATTATTTTTTTTTTTTCTTACAAAGTCTCATATTCCACTAACTTGTGTCAAAAAATGAAATCTCTCACATGAACTCACCATACCCCTCACGGAATCCAAATGCGTAAAAAATTTTAGACATTTATATTCCAGACTTCTTCTCACGCTTTAGGGCCCCTAGAATGCCAGGGCAGTATAAATACCCCACATGTGACCCCATTTCGGAAAGAAGACACCCCAAGGTATTCCGTGAGGGGCATATTGAGTCCATGAAAGATTAAAATTTTTGTCCCAAGATAGCGGAAAGGGAGACTGAGAAAAAAATAAAAAACAAACCAATTTCCGCTAACTTGTGCAAAAAAAAAATAAAAAATTTCTATGAACTCGCCATGCCCCTCATTGAATACCTTGGGGTGTCTTCTTTCCAAAATGGGGTCACATGTGGGGTATTTATACTGCCCTGGCATTTTAGGGGCCCTAAAGCGTGAGAAGAAGTCTGGGATCCAAATGTCTAAAAATGCCCGCATAAAAGGAATGTGGGCCCCTTTGCGCATCTAGGCTGCAAAAAAGTGTCACACATCTGGTATCGCCGTACTCAGGAGAAGTTGGGCAATGTGTTTTGGGGTGTCATTTTACATATACCCATGCTGGGTGAGAGAAATATCTTGGCAAAAAGACAACTTTTCCTATTTTTTTTATACAAAGTTGGCATTTGACCGAGATATTTATCTCACCCAGCATGGGTATATGTAAAATGACACCCCAAAACACATTGCCCAACTTCTCCTGAGTACGGCAATACCAGATGTGTGACACTTTTTTGCAGCCTAGGTGGGCAAAGGGGCCCACATTCCAAAGAGCACCTTTCGGATTTCACCGGCCATTTTTTACAGATTTTGATTTCAAACTACTTCGCACGCATTCGGGCCCCTAAAATGCCAGGGCAGTATAACTACCCCACAAGTGACCCTATTTTGGAAAGAAGGCACCCATCAGCGAATACCTTAGGGTGTCTACTTTCCGAAATGGGGTCATTTGTGGTGTGTTTGTACTGTCTGGGCATTGTAGAACCTCAGGAAACATGACAGGTGCTCAGAAAGTCAGAGCTGCTTCAAAAAGCGGAAATTCAAATTTTTGTACCATAGTTTGTAAACGCTATAACTTTTACCCAAACCATTTATTTTTTTTACCCAAACATTTTTTTTTTATCAAAGACATGTAGAACAATAAATTTAGAGAAAAATTTATATATAGATGTTGTTTTTTTGCAAAATTTTACAACTGAAAGTGAAAAATGTCATTTTTTTTGCAAAAAAATCGTTAAATTTCGATTAATAACAAAAAAAGTAAAAATGTGAGCAGCAATGAAATACCACCAAATAAAAGCTCTATTAGTGAGAAGAAAAGGAGGTAAAATTAATTTGGGTGGTAAGTTGCATGACCGAGCAATAAAACGGTGAAAGTAGTGTAGTGCAGAAGTGTAAAAAGTGGCCTGGTCATTAAGGGTGTTTAAGCTAGGGGGGCTGAGGTGGTTAATTGCTCTATAATTATGTTTTTTGTGAGGCAAGATAACAAAACAAAAAAAAGTTTTGGCACAGTGTTTTTTTTTTTTACAGCGTATACCTGAGGGATTAGGTCATGTGACTTTTTTAAAGAGCAGATTGTTACGGAAGTGGCAAAACCTAATAGGGTCTAATTTTTTGCAGGATGAGGCGACGGTCTGATTGGTACTATTTTGGGGGGCATAGGGCTTTTTGATCACTTGCTGTTGCAATTTTTGTGATGTAATGTGACAATTTTTTTTTTTTTACGGTGTTCATCTGAGTGGTTAGGTCATGTGATATTTTTATAGAGCTGGTTGTTACGGACGTGGCGATCCCCAATATGTATACTTTAATTTTTTCACTTTAGCACAAAAGCAATTTTGAAACAAAAAAATAAATAAATAAATATGTTTTAGTGTCTCCATGTTCTGAGAGCTATAGTTTTTTTTATTTTTTGGGCGATTGTCTTAGGTAGGGGCTCATTTTTTGTGGGATGAGGTGACGGTTTTATTGATACTATTTTGTGGGACATGCCTTTTTGATCACTTTTTGTGATGTAAGGTGACAAAAATTGCACTTTTTTACACCGTTTTATTTTTATGGTGTTTAATCGGACAGGGTGGATCAGGGTGAGATACCTAATATATGTGGGTTTTGTTTTTTTTATTATAAAATAAGGGGAAAGGGGTGTTTTTTCTTTTTTACTTTATTAATTTTATTACTTTATTAATGTTATTAAAAACACTTTTTTACTTTTTCGTCTTTATTTTATTTCTGGTGTTCCTTTTTGGGGGTCTGAGCCCCTCTGCAATGCATTACAATACATCTGTATTGTATTACACTCCTTAAAGAGGTTGTCCGGTCCCAAAATCAAAATTCTTTCTATGTGCTCCTAACAGCCCTCACCATGCATGCCTACATATGCCCCCAATACCTGTTTTTCATGTCCGAGCTTTCCTTCCCCCTGGAAGACAGATTATCCTGGCAGATCTGTTTACTTTCTCCACTTCTTGTTTTGTTGAACACATAACTTTATTGATACACAAGCCTGGCTGCACTGCACAGTAATGAGATCTTTTTATGTGCTCCTAATAGTACTTACTATCAAACTACTGTAGCAAGCAGGGGAGCCGGCAGCGTAACGTCACTCACTCAGTCACGCGCCTGCTCCTCCCACTTTATTAATGAAGCAGGAGGCGCAGGCGTGTGACGTTACGCTGCCGGCTGTCCTGCCAGCTACAGTAGTTTGAAAGCAGGTACTACTGCAGAGGGTTGCGCTACTTTAATTGGGATTACATGAATACACTTTACATATGAAGATTGCTGTGCAGGGCCCTGTGTAATAAGAGTACAGCGACTGCACCGGGCCCCGTCGCGAGTTGCCGGCCTCCAGCCCCTCCCCCCTGATACATCGCAGGCCGCGCTGTGCAGCATAGCGGCCGGCGATGTATCAGTGTCAGCAAAGAAAAATGGCAGCATTCCATTTATAAGACGCATTGCCATTCCCCCCCCCCAACTTCCGGGTGGTGGGGGTGGAGTGCATCTTATAAAAGCAAAAAAGGAGACTTTTGTATTACTTACCAGTAAAGTCTCTTTCTCGCTCTTCCTTGGGGGACACAGGAAACCATGGGTATAGCTCTGCTCCCTAGGAGGCGTGACACTAAGTGAAAGCTGTAAGCCCCTCCTCCATCAGCTATACCCTTCAGCCTGGAGAAGAGACTGCCAGTTGCGTGTCCAAGTAGTGAAAGATAACCACCAACCGAAAAAAGAACTGTCGAGCCCCAACGGGGGCAACCAAGCCGGAACCACAACTGTAACCCAAATGAAGGGCGGGTGCTGTGTCCCCCAAGGAAGAGCGAGAAAGAGACTTTACTGGTAAGTAATACAAAAGTCTCGTTTTCTCGCCCATATTCCTTGGGGGACACAGGAAACCATGGGACGTTCCAGAGCAGTCCCAGAAGGGAGGGACCAGAACAAACTCAACCAACACCAGAGGCATCAATCAACTGCCGCCTGCAACACCAGACGGCCTAAAGCAGCGTCAGCCGACGCATGAGTATGCACCCTGTAGAACTTGGTGAAGGTGTGCAAGGAGGACCAAGTGGCCGCCTTGCAAATCTGCTCCGTAGAAGCCCGATTCCTCTGAGCCCAGGAAGCCCCGACCGCTCTAGTGGAGTGAGCGGTAACACCAAGGGGCGGAACCTTGCCCTTGGCGAGATAAGCCTCAGTAACAGCCATCTTGACAAAACGGGCGATAGCAACTTTGGATGCCGCCATCCCTCTGCGCGACCCCTCCGGGACCACAAAGAGCGAGTCAGTATGCCTGAAAGAGCTGGTTACTTCCAGGTAAATCTTGAGCGCCCTGACAACGTCCAGGCGATGAAGCTTCCTCTCCCGCGGGTGGGAAGGGGAAGGACACAAAGAGGGGAGAACGATGTCCTCGTTCAGATGAAAGGCGGAGACCACCTTAGGAAGGAAGGAAGGGACCGGACGAAGAACCACCTTGTCCTGGTGGAACACTAGGAAAGGTTCCAGACAGGAGAGTGCAGCCAATTCGGACACCCTCCGAAGAGAGGTGACGGCTACAAGGAAAATAACCTTGCAGGACAGAAGTCGCAAGGAAACCGTCCGCAGAGGCTCGAAAGGGGAAGCCTGGAGTGCTGAGAGAACCAGGTTCAGGTCCCAGGGCGGTACCGGAGGGCGGTACGGGGGAACCGCGTGAGCCACGCCCTGAAGGAAGGTCTTGACAGGACCAAGGGGGGCCAGTGGGCGCTGAAACAAAATGGACAGCGCAGACACCTGACCCTTCAAAGAACTAAGGCCCAGACCTTGGGCCAGTCCGCTCTGCAGGAAGGACAAAACGGTGGGGAGAGAAAAGCGGAGCGGAAGAATCCCCAGATCGGCACAGAACCCCAAAAAGGTCCTCCAGGTCCTATAATAGATCCTAGAAGAGGACGGCTTACGGGCGCGGATCATGGTGCGGACGACGTCCGCAGAAAAACCCCTACGTGTCAGGACGGTGGTCTCAACAACCACGCCGTCAAATGTAGGGACCCTAAACGCGGGTGGAAGATCGGTCCCTGAGAGAGAAGATCTTCCCTGGCGGGCAGCGGCCAGGGCGCGTCTGCCAGGAGCAGCATGAGGTCGGCATACCAAGACCGGCGGGGCCAGTCCGGAGCGACCAGAATCACCGAGACGCCTTCCGCCGCGATCTTCCGAAGGACCTTGGGCAGGAGAGGGATGGGAGGGAATATGTATGGGCGCGCGAAGCCTCGCCAAGGAAGAACGAGGGCGTCGGCTCCGCAAGCTCCCGGATCCCTGGCCCTGGACAGATAGGCGGGGACCTTGTGATTGAATTTTGAGGCCATGAGGTCCACGTCCGGTATGCCCCAACGAAGGCAAATGGCCTCGAATACCTCCGGGTGAAGAGACCACTCGCCGGGGTCGACGGTGGTGCGACTGAGGAAGTCCGCCGCCCAATTGTCCACCCCTGGAATAAAAATTGCAGATAGGGCCGGGACGTGGGCTTCCGCCCAACGGAGAATGCTGGTGACCTCCCGCATTGCTGCAGCGCTGCGAGTGCCCCCCTGGTGGTTTATGTACGCCACAGCCGTGGCGTTGTCCGATTGTACACGAACTGGATGACCCTTCAGCAGATGAGTCCAGTGTCGTAGAGACAGAAGGGCCGCTCTCAGCTCCAGGACATTGATCGAGAGTTTGGACTCCGATGGAGACCAAATGCCCTGGACGGATCGGGGAGGAAACACGCCTCCCCAGCCCAAGAGACTGGCATCGGTTGTAACCACCAACCAGTTGAGTGGCAGAAAGGACCTGCCCAGAAGAGGGGACTGTAACCACCAGCGGAGAGATGACCGCACCGGAGGCGATAGATGGAAGGGATGATCCAGAGACTCCGGCGATTTGTCCCAGGAGGAGATGATCGCCCGTTGGAGAGGGCGGGAGTGAAACTGCGCAAATGGGATCGCCTCGAAGCAGGCAACCATCTGCCCCAAGACCCGCATGCAGAAGCGGAAGGACGGTCGACGGTGGAGAAGGAGACCCCGAACCGCCCCACGGAGGATCAGACGTTTTTCCGAGGGAAGACGTACCTCCGCCGCTCCTGTGTCTAAAAGCATTCCCAGGAAGACTAGTTGTCTGGAGGGGGGAAGGGAGGACTTGGGGAAGTTGATGACCCAACCGAACCTCGCCAGAGTCTCTAGAGTGAGATCCACGCTGGCAACCGCTTGAGAAAGGGACGGAGCCTTGATGAGGATATCGTCCAAGTACGGTAGCAGAAAAACACCCCTGGAACGGAGTAAGGCCAAAACCGGGGCCAGGACCTTGGTGAACACCCGGGGGGCTGTTGCCAGCCCAAAGGGAAGGGCGACAAACTGGAAGTGGAGGTCCCCCACGGCGAATCGGAGGAAGCGATGGTGACACCGGGCTACCGGAACATGGAGGTAGGCATCCTGTATATCGATGGAAGACATGAAATCTCCCTGCTCCAGGGAAGCCACCGCGGAACGGAGGGACTCCATCCGAAACCGTCGAAGGAGGAGAAAACGGTTGAGCTTTTTGAGGTCCAAAATGGGCCGCACCGAACCTCGCTTCTTGGGAACTACAAAGAGGTTCGAGTAGAACCCTTGGAACCTTTCCTCTAGAGGAACGGGGGTAATCACCCCCCTGTCCAGTAAGGCTTGAACGGCCGCGGAGAACGCAGCCGCGCTTTTCGGGTCCCGCGGCGGGCGGGAGCGAAAGAACCGATCTGGAGGGAAGGATGCAAATTCGATTTTGTATCCGGAGGACACAATTTCGAGGGCCCAGGCGTCGGAGACGTGAGCCATCCAGACGTCCCTGAAAAGGAGGAGCCGGCCCCCCACCCGGGTGGGTGGGGGCGCGCCTTCAGGCAGAGGACTGCTTTGCTGCGGGTGTGCGGGCAGCCTGCGGCTTGCGCCAGGAGGGCTGCGCCCGAAAAAACGGCTTCCTACGCTTATCCTGGGGAGGAGCCGAAGCGGCAGCTGTGGTGGGAGCCCCAGAGGCCCTGCGGGAGGACCGAAAACGAGACGCACCAGGGCGTCTGCGGTTGGCGCCCCTGGCTTGGGGTTGAGGAAGATGGGTGCTTTTACCACCCGTGGCCTCCGAAATAAGTTCGTCTAGGCGGACCCCGAAAAGGCGGGAACCCGCAAACGGTAGCCCCGCCAAGGAACGTTTGGAGGCAGCGTCCGCTTTCCAAACCTTCAGCCAGAGCTCCCTCCTGACGGAAACTGCCAGGGCGGAGGAGCGTGCAATAAGGGCTCCCGCATCAAGGGAGGCCTCACAAACAAAATTCCCGGCCCGAATAATAAGCTGGGCCAAGGAACGTAGGTCCTGGATGGGGACGTCCGAGTCCAACTCCTGTTCCAGCTGCGCACCCCAAGCAGAGATTGCTTTCCCTGCCCAAGCAGAGGCAAAAACCGGTCTGAGAGCAGAACCGGAGGCAGCAAAAATGCCCTTGGAAAGGGTCTCCATGCGACGGTCCTCCGCTGACTGAAGAGAGGACCCGTCGGGAACAGGGATGGCCGTGTTCTTTGACAGCCGGGCCACAGGGGGGTCCACCTTGGGTGGGGAAGACCATGTGGCCACGACATCGGCTGGAAAAGGATAGCAAATGTCCAGCTTCTTGGGGTTGACAAAACGGGCGTCCGGGCGAGCCCAAGCCTTAGACACCACAGAGGAGAAATCAGAGTGGATTGGAAAGACTTTTGAGGCCTGCCTGGGTCTGATAAAGGAGACGCTAGCTGCGTCAGAGCTAGGGGGATCATCCTGCACCTTAAAGGTGTCACGAATATCAGAGATGAGTTGACCCATCGCTGAGGCTAGCTTGGACGGCAGGGCCGAGTCCATTTCCAAATCTGAAACCAATTCACCTTCAGAGAGCGAATCCTTTGGAGAGGAGAGGCCCGTCTGGGTGCGCACGCGGGGAGAGTGAGGCCTCAGAGGAGGAGGCTCGCTCTACTCTAATACGCTTCTGAGAGTGCCTAGCTCGGGAGGGGTCACTAAGAGAGAGTGAACCCGCTGCAGCGGCAGAAGCAGTGGACCCGGAGGGCGCGACAGTCAGAGAGGCGTCCTGCGGGGTAGGTGGCCTGTCTATTAGGCGGCCCACGACATGAGTGAGGCTTTCCACGGCCTGGGACAGGGATCTAGCCCAGTCAGGCGGGTCAGAGGAAGCAGGGAGCGACACAGCGGGCGACTGAGGATGCGGTGGAGCTCGGCATGCAGTACAGTGCGGATCAGACTGCCCCCGGGGAAAGGGTTCCCTACAAGCAGTACAGGCATGGTACCAAGGCTTGGCGGCTGCAGAAGGGTCTGACATGGTGGAAAAAAGATGTTGCACTTAAAGTGGGAGACCCCAAAGAAAAGTGGTGGCACGGAGGGGGTTAACAGTCCTACCAGACCCGGATGATGCAAGCGGCAGCGGTGAGGGGAACAGACTGAGGAGGCTGTGGAGGAGAGGCAGCAGCACGGAGATGAATGGCTTCAGGATCGCACGGCAGAGAGGATTCCACGCAGCACTGAGAAGTGGAGCCCGATGAAACCGGAAGTAGCGGAGCGCATGTAGGAAGCTCCGCCCCCCCTCTGCCGCGCTGAAGAAGCAGAGCCGCGCGCGCGCGGCAAAATGATTTTAACCCCCAAGGTGATGAAGTGCCGGCCAAGATGAAATGGCGCCGTTCACGCCAAGTAAGCGGCCCCCGCCGCGCCTGGATGTGGCAGACGGCTTGCTTGCCTGCAGCCGTCCCCTGAAGGCAGCGTCCCTGCCAAGGACTTGCCCAGATAAACTCCCCTGCCCGGTAACGGTCCCGATATGCCCGGGGGGGGAGGGGGGGCGGTCGATGTAGCAGTGGCCATGGGGGATGTAGCAGCGGCCATGGGGGATGTAGCAGCGGTGGGAGGGAGGAAGGGGAGGCTGGAGCAGCCACTCTCACCATACGCTGTCTTCGCCCTCAGTCCATCCAGCGGGGGTCGCCCCTTCAGCTCCTGGCACGCAGTGGCAGGAAGCCGGGGGAGGGACTTGGCGTGCGGGCGACCCTGAGCTGGCGGGACGCAGGGGAGCGAAGCTGCCCTGGTCCACCTTGTCTTCTGTGGGGGAGGCGGCAGTGCGGAATTACCGGCACTGGCGCAACTCAACCCCGGGAGAAACAGAGGGGTCTAATGCGCCTCTGTTGTCCCTGTAGGTAGAAAAAAAAAAATCGAATTAAAAACAACAAATAACGCAAAAATAAAAAAAATCATAGGAAAACAACCCTGCATAAGCAGGGGGTGTCTTGCCTCCTTGGACACCAAGCAAAAACTGGCAGTCTCTTCTCCAGGCTGAAGGGTATAGCTGATGGAGGAGGGGCTTACAGCTTTCACTTAGTGTCACGCCTCCTAGGGAGCAGAGCTATACCCATGGTTTCCTGTGTCCCCCAAGGAATATGGGCGAGAAAATAAGGTAATTTTTTTTTCAGTATTAAAACGCAAGGAAAAAAAAGTGTGGTATCATTGGAACCGTACTGACCTGGAGAATGAAGGCAACAGGTCACTTTTACCGCATACTGTACAGTGTAATAAAAAAATAAAAACCTTTCAGAAATTTTGTTTTTTCCCCAATTCTATCTCATTTGGAATATTTTCTCTGCTTCCCACTACATGGTATGCAACCATAAATGGCACCATTAGAAAGTACAACTTGGCCCTCAAAAAATAAGCCCTCATAAGGCTATGTGAATGGAAAAATAAAAAAGTAAGGACTATGGGAAGGCGGGGAGTGAAAAATCAAATCGCAAAATGAAAAATGGCCCGGGCTTGAAAAAAAATATTGGAAATCTCTTTTGTTCTATTCTGGAAGTGCATTATGAAAACTTATCTACACGCGGAATATTCTGTTTGCTTGTTTTTTTGCAACGTGAACATAGTCTACTGCTTTGTCATACAACACAATTGTGAGAGTAAGGCCTCTTTCACGCGACCCTATATCTTTTTCAGTGTTTTGAGGGCCGTTTTCCCCAGATCCATTGTTCTGTTTCGTTTTTCCGCATATATACAGTAATTATATAGAAAAAAAATTGGGCTGAGCATAAAATTTTCAATGGATGGTTCTGCAAAAACGGAACGGATACGGAAGACATACGGAGTATATTCCGCATGTGTTCCGTTTTTGCTGACCCATTAACTTGAATGGAGCCACACAACGTTATTTGCGGGCAATAATAGGACATGTTCGATCTTTCAACGGAACAGAAATAGGGAAATGGAATGGATACGTACAGTTTATTTTGCGGCACCACTGAAATAAATGGTTCTGTATACGGAACGCAAAAAACAGCCCGTATATGGAACGCAAAAAACGTTTGTGTGAACGAGCCCTTACATTGCGAGTCATGACGGACCCATCTTGCTCCACATCTTAGGACGCACTCAGAAACGCTGCTTGCAACGCTTGTGTGCGCGTCATGGGAACACAATGAAACGGAACGTATTGCATTCTGGTGCACTCCGTTACCTTCAGTTCAGTTTTGTCCCGGTATTGAGACCCTATGACGGATCTCAATAGCGGAAACAGAAAAACGCTAGTGCGAAAGTAGCCTTAATAAGGGACAAGAAATAAGTGTTAGACTGGGGTCTCTCCTGGCTAAAAGGGTGGCAGCCAATGTCTCCTGTTGCTATGAAGATGTACAGAGCTATGAATGAGCATGTGGACGGTCATCTCCAAACAAGTCTATGTAGATAAGGAAAGCTAGAACAATCCTGACTACTATGATACCCAGATGCAAAGAAGCGCATAGTTTGGAAAACCCCTTTGGGGTCAATGCCCATTTTCATTTTTGCTTTTTAGATTTTTCTCCCCGCGTTCAAATAACCATAACTTATTTATTTTTCCATTCACATAGCTATAGGAGGGCTTATTTTTTGCGGGACACAGTGCGTTTTTATGCCACCATTTAATTTACCATTTCTTGTATTGGAAATCGGGGGGGAAACTAAACAAAAAAAAAAACACACACACACACAACACAGAATGCGGCGATACCAAGCTTGTACAGTTTTTTTTTTACTACTTAAAAAAATAAATAAAAAAAAATAAAAAATTTCTTTGCATTGCCATATTCTGACAACCATAACTTTTTTAATATTTCGGTGTACAGAGCTGTATGAGGGCTTGTTTGTTGCGTAAAACTTTTTTGTTGGTACCATTTTTTGTGGAATGCATGTCTTTTTGATCATGTCTTTAATTTTTTTTAGGGGGGACAAGATGAGAAGAAAAAAAAAAAAAAAGGCAAATCGCGTGTTTTTAATTTTTTTCCTGTGACGGCGTTCATCGTACATGATTTTTTATTTTTTTTTACCATTCTAATAGTTCAGACATTTTATGACTCTGTGATACCCAATACGTTTTTTTATTCTTTATGTATTTTTATATCCACCAACCTTCAGTATCCAGAATCAAATTAAGGGGAAGAAAAAACTAAACACAAATATTATAGAGGACGCTTAAAATTTTAAGCGTCCTCCTTTATAATATTTGTGTTTGCTATATCATAGGGACGTGTACCTTATATATATGTATATTTTCGTAGTGTGGAAAAAAAAAAACTAAACTGATTTTAATAAGAAATGCTGACCTCGTATTCGGAACCAAAGCCTGCACGATCCAGGATGTGCTCCGACACGCTCCACAGGAAAGGAATACCACCAAGAACAAGGATGAGCTGCACAAAATCAGAAGATGTTAGAGACCGAAAAAAATAAATTACATTATTCAGTGCTTTTAACAGAGGTTGACAAGAAATTCCTGACTGCAGAGACGGATAAACCCTTCTTTTCACGCTGTGCGTGAAAGAGTGCCAAGCCCCGCTCCGGACAGCAGAGACATGGAGCATTAACATGATTGATACCAGGCAGCCCCGCCGATCAGCTGTATGTCTATGGGACCGCAACAGACAGAAAGAGAGAAGGGAGACGGCACGT
This sequence comes from Bufo bufo, assembly GCF_905171765.1. Taxonomy (NCBI): domain Eukaryota; kingdom Metazoa; phylum Chordata; class Amphibia; order Anura; family Bufonidae; genus Bufo; species Bufo bufo. Next base: position 355,795,066 of record NC_053391.1, on the reverse strand, counting down.
GCACACTGCGCGCGCCGTCTCCCCATACAGCTGATCGGCAGGGCTGCCTGGTGTCAGACCCCCGCCCATCTGATATTGAAGACCTATCCTGAGGATAGTTCATTAATAGAAAAAGCCCGGAGAACCCTTTTAACTTGGAAATCCTTTTTAGAACGGCAAGCATGCATACTGAATGGATGTAAAGGTAAAGGAGTCTTACTGTGCCTTCTGCCTCCGAGTATAGTCCAGACCAGAAACCGAATGTACTCTTATCAAGCTGATACAACCGAGACTTCTCAAAGGTTTCCGGATCCATAATATTACCAAGTTCGGCTGGCACATGTCTTCTAGCTTCATATATCTTACGCTGCAAAAAACAGACCATTCCTAAGTATGGTGAAATTCTAACAAGAGCTATTCAGAGCAGGAATGTGGAGCTACTCAAGGCCACTTCTGGCCGGTATACCGAGAATCGGCAACTAAGAACATTATTGTCTGCCACCTAAAAGTTATATCAAGGGGAGAATTTTTACAGTCAGTTTTGTAGGACTTTGTGCTGCTGTATTTTGTGCCAAATTTATCCAATGTCACGTTTGACAAAGTTTTGATGCTTCTTATGTCTTGAGATATCATCCACCGTCTTTGCCACCGCTATAAGATTGAGACAATTTTTGTGTCTTTTCGCAGTTGATAAATCTGCTCGACTTCCCCACTCACTGTTCAAAACTGGAGAGAGTGGTGGAAAAAATGTGAAAGGTTACAATTTTCTTTTCGGAAATAAGCCCAAAAAGTCGCAAAACACTATGTAGCAACTTTTTGAAGCCGGAATTCTGAAGTGCAGGGCATGATAAATTCCCCAGAGCTGCATTCAGAATTCTGCTGGTTGTCATTAGAAACCAGTAAACGAACATGAATCATAGTTAAGCAAAGTTCACATAATACACCCAGTGAGGGGGGGGGGGGGAATTTATCATTCCCCCAAGCCAGTTTTCTGTCTGAAGAAAAAAAAAAAAAAAAAGTCAAACCCCATGTTTGCAACTCCGCTGCAACTATATTTAGTTGCCCATAGCATTTCTATGCCGCCCTCGCCACTTTCCAAGCAGGAAGCATGAGGAGGGCAGGGTAGGCACAGCAGAGTCATGTATTTCCTGTTACTCCAGTTTCCAGGTGTAAATGAAGACCGAGACCTACGGAAGATCCCAGCTGCCACAGATAGACTGCCGGAGAATGCGCCAAATTTGTGATAAGGCCTTTACCTCACCGTAAATTAAGGGCATCCTCTGGCAACGCAGAGAATATTATAGACTGGCATACCACACACTGGTCTTAATAAAATCCCCTCCAATCTACATCACAAGAACAGGCATGAAGCCACCGATGTAGGTAAAATAATGGTGTGCCGTACTACTTCAATATTTTTTTTACTTTGTGGGATAACCCCTTTAAAGGACCAGCTCAGACATTGCAGATTTGTGGAACTCCGCAGCAAGTGACAGAAGCATGCCCATAGATGAGGTTTTAAAAACATCATCCAAACATAAAGAGAAATTTTTCAGATGGAAAAACAACTCGCAGGATTTTCAAACCCGAAGCATGCTAAAGGATTCTGCTGCAGAATTGCCATGGATTTGTATTGAGTCCCACGGTGCACATTCCACCATTGGGATCAGAAGAACGGTGGCACCCGCGTACCTGTGCGAACGGTGCGGCAGTGATCACCACTCCATTCACTGCCTATAGTACAGTGCTCCGCTTTCTCCAGCAGGCTGGGGCTACACAGCGACCTTAGACGTGGCATCCACCGAATGGTCAAAGATCGCTGTGTAGCAGTGAGGCACAAACAAAATCTCAGAATTGCCAAAAATCCAGCAGTGTGGAATTTGTGTGCAATTCTAAGGCCCCTTTCACACGGGTGAGTATTCCGCGCGGATGCGATGCGTGAGTTGAACGCATTGCACCCGCACTGAATACCGACCCATTCATTTCTATGGGGCTGTTCACATGAGCGGGGATTTTCACGCATCACTTGTGCGTTGCATGAAAATCGCAGCATGCTCTATATTGTGCATTTTTCACGCAACGCAGGCCCTATAGAAGTGAATGGGGTTGCGTGAAAATCGCAAGCATCCGCAAGCAAGTGCGGATGCGGTGCGATTTTCACGCACGGTTGCTAGGAGACGATCGGGATGGAGACCCGATCATTATTATTTTCCCTGATAACATGGTTATAAGAGAAAATAATTGCAGTCTGAATACAGAATGCATAGTAAACTAGCGCTGGAGGGGTTAAAAAAAATAATATATTTTTTTTAACTCACCTTAATCCACTTGTTCGCGCAGCCCGGCTTCTGTTCTGTCTTTAACTGTGAGCAATAGGACCTTTGATGACGTCACTACGCTCATCACATGATCCATTACCATGGTGATGGATCATGTGATGAAAGCAGTGACATCAAAGGTCCTATTGCTCACAGTTAAAGACAGAACAGAAGCCGGGCTGCGCGAACAAGTGGATTAAGGTGAGTTAAAAAAAATATATTATTTTTTTTAACCCCTCCAGCGCTAGTTTACTATGCATTCTGTATTCAGACTGCAATTATTTTCCCTTATAATCATGTTAAGGGAAAATAATACAATCTACAGAACACCGATCCCAAGCCCGAACTTCTGTGAAGAAGTTCGGGTTTGGGTACCAAACATGCGCGATTTTTCCCACACGAGTGCAAAACGCATTACAATGTTTTGCACTTGCGCGGAAAAATCGCGGGTGTTCCCGTAATGCACCCGCACCTTTTCCCGCAACACCCGTCTGAAAGAGGCCTAAAGGTTGCAGCAACTTGAGAGTCACTCTGCGACCCAACTCAGTTCCGTGACTACAAAATCTCTGTGTAGCCCCAGCCATAAAGGGGTTGTCTCATCTGAGGTAGGTGCAGGTCTCAGAGGAGGTGGTGGGACCTGCACCCATCTCCAGAATGTGCCCCTGAAAGTGAAGGAGAGAGAGTCACATATGCTCGTCATGCTCTCCATTCATTTCTAGGGAGCTCCAATAATAGCTAAGAGAGCGCGTGGCTATTTTCAGCAGTTCCATAGACATTAGTGGAGAGCGCAAGCACGGCCACCACTCCATTCACTTCTATGGGCCTGGCGGAGATGGAGAGCAGATGCACATACGCAGCTGCTCTCCAACCACTTTAGAGGTCCCGTTCTGGAGACAGATGCAAGTCCCAGAACAGGACACCGGAAGTGGGTGGAAGGCAGCCGTGTAGGCGTAGCTTCCCTCCATTCATATTCAGAACTCCCATAGCAAGGAATGGCGGTTGGCTGCACATGCGCCGTCTGCTTTTGGGGGCTTGTTGTGAAGCGTGTTTTATGCATTAGTCTAGGATAGCTAGCACCCCTCCTTGGCACCATCATGGACCCCTCCTTGGGTAGTTTGGATTTATGTATAAGCCCTTATGTCCTTAACCTGGTCTCTTCACAGCCTTCTTGGACATCTGATGCAAAACTACCAGGAGGAAACCACAAGCACAACCTGACCTGCATTTCACCATGGGGGGGATTTGTAGTACCCCAGAAGTGGAATACATTGTTTGTTTCCTGGCTATTAATACCAGAAAGGAAGTTATGGGAAAGGTTAGCAGGAACAGGGTTGCATTCTTAAGTGCAGGTCCGACGGGTCTCATGGGTGGGCGTCTAACTGATTCCGAGTGTGCCTACCCCTAGTGCTGTGCATGGCCACCCTCCACGGAAATCTATGGCAGGTTTAGCTCTACAGTGAAGGACATTCTATGGGATTCTCTCCCTCCAACCCCTTGAATGCCCCCCCCCCAAAATACCCAGGCACTTCATACATGTTATACTTACCCCCCTCCGGCACCCACACGGGGCAGGGGCAACCAATAGCAAGCCAGGATGGGAGCGAGCCTCCCTAGTGTCACCCAGTGATGCAGTGGCGGGCATCAGGAGAGAGACAGGTACCAAGGAGCTGGGCAAGTATAACCTGGATGAGGTGCCCAGGCATTAGGGGGGTTGGATAACCCCTTTAATGTATTTCCAGGGCAAAGAGGTAAGTGACCCCACATACGAGCTGACGGGACACACCCGCAGAGCACAGCCATGATGGCAGACAGGGCCTCATACAGTGACAAAGCAAGCGGGCGCCGCAGCTCCTCTCACCTGCCTGCTGGCCAGATAAGCCTCCCAGATGTACACCACCCATGAGAACAGCAGCACCGAGTAGAAGATCTTCCCCTCCACCGACATCTCCGACAGCACCATGTTGACGGCAGCCACTAACACCGGTGTGCAAACGAAACCGAAGCTGCTGAGCCCTGATTGGCTGTCAGCTGGAGCAGCTTGTGCAGAGAGACGTCTCCCCGGCCAATATGCGCCGACTACGATTGGTGGATCTCGCTTCCGGATATTTAGTGCGCCTCCGCTGACGTCACCACAAGCGACCTGTGTCTTAAAGCTATGCGCCGCAAGGACCTGGTCCACTAATTACTACCGTAGTGTAGATTTGTCTCTTTGGCCCCCTAGTGGTCAGGTCCTGAATGGACTCCCGAAGAATCTGGTCCTTACCAGTGATGGGAAATAGGCAGATCTACAGCAATTGTCTAGGGCTAGGGCTACACGATGACATTGATGTCGCACTAGTGTCGGGCGACAATTTTTATAATGATAGTCTATGGTGTTGCACTGTGACATGACAATCGTAGAAAAATCCATCTTGGATAGATTTTTTGCTACTGTCGTGTCGCAGTGCGTCACGATAGACTATCATTATAAAAATTGTCGCGCAACACATGTCGTTGTGTAGCCCTAGCCTATTTGCCTTCCAATGTAGGGACGATTTTTGTCCCCTGGTCCTGAAATGTAATTCTATTTAGCTGCTTCAAAGTGACTTGACTAAACCTCAAAGACCTGGTCTTCATCTGCAGTTGCAGAACCTTTTTTTTTTCATGGATAAAATTGGATAAAATAACTTGCGGATGTAAATTACATGTCCATGCTGCTGATTACTGCCCGGATTTCACCCTTTGAGATGTAGACTCCTCTTTGGATTTGACTTATGCACCTGACTACACTCTATTCCTTCACACCACATACAGCTTGTATATATATATATATATATATATATATATATATATATATATACACTCACCTAAAGAATTATTAGGAACACCTGTTCTATTTCTCATTAATGCAATTATCTAGTCAACCAATCACATGGCAGTTGCTTCAATGCATTTAGGGGGGTGGTCCTGGTCAAGACAATCTCCTGAACTCATAACTGAATGTCAGAATGGGAAAGAAAAGTGATTTAAGCAATTTTGAGCGTGGCATGGTTGTTGGTGCCAGACGGGCCGGTCTGAGTAATTCACAATCTGCTCAGTTACTCGGATTTTCACGCACAACCATTTCTAGGGTTTACAAAGAATGGTGTGAAAAGGGAAAAACATCCAGTATGCGGCAGTCCTGTGGGCAAAAATGCCTTGTGGATGCTAGAGGTCAGAGGAGAATGGGCCGACTGATTCAAACTGATAGAAGAGCAACGTTGACTGAAATAACCACTCGTTACAACCGAGGTATGCAGCAAAGCATTTGTGAAGCCACAACATGCACAACCTTGAGGCGGATGGGCTACAACAGCAGAAGACCCCACCGGGTACCACTCATCTCCACTACAAATAGGAAAAAGAGGCTACAATTTGCACGAGCTCACCAAAATTGGACTGTTGAAGACTGGAAAAATGTTGCCTGGTCTGATGAGTCTCGATTTCTGTTGAGACATTCAAATGGTAGAGTCCAAATTTGGCGTAAACAGCATGAGAACATGTATCCATCCTCTGATGGCTACTTCCAGCAGGATAATGCACCATGTCACAAAGCTCGAATCATTTCAAATTGGTTTCTTGAACATGACAATGAGTTCACTGTACTAAAATGGCCCCCACAGTCACCAGATCTCAACCCAATAGAACATCTTTGGGATGTGGTGGAACGGGAGCTTCGTGCCCTGGATGTGCATCCCTCAAATCTCCATCAACTGGAAGATGCTATCCTATCAATATGGGCCAACATTTCTAAAGAATGCTATCAGCACCTTGTTGAATCAATGCCACGTAGAATTAAGGCAGTTCTGAAGGCAAAAGGGGGTCCAACACCGTATTAGTATGGTGTTCCTAATAATTCTTTAGGTGAGTGTATATATATATATACACGTATTATACAGCAGGTACCACCACACCAGGCGGTAGAAGCAGGTAAGAAGGAGGCAGAGCATGTCGATGGATCCTGTGTTCTGTCATGTCCTGGTGCTAGAAGCATCAGGTCCTTATGTACCAGGCCAGCACCCAGGAAGGCCTTTTACAGCATTAATAAAGCAAGTGCCCTGCTACGTATTGGCCCACCGCATATTTTGCCCTGTAGGGTCTATTTCTACTCGGCCTCTGAAGCCCTATCATATAGATATTGAAGGTACTGGGATGCAGCCGACCCATATAGATGACTATTTACCATACTTCTATGTGTTATGTATTTTACAAGTGAGTTCCTTTTTATTATTTCGTTTTTCAGCAAGGCGTCGCTGTACATCTAAAAGGGTATACATAACATGAAAGTACAATAAGCATGAACTTATTAACAGACTGGCACAGACAGGGTGAAGACCCCCGAGACAGTAGGGGAGGTTGAGAGATGCTCATCTGGCTGTGTGGTAGTAACATCCTTATGGGAGGTAATAGGATTTCCTGAAGAGGTGTTTTTTTTGGGTTGCTTTTGAAGGTTTACATGTTGGGGGAGAGTCTGACGTGCTGGGGTAGGGAGTTCCTGAGAATGGGAGATGCATGTGAGAAAACCTGTAGCTCAGGGGTGCACAACCTGCGGCCCGCGGGCCGCATGCGGCCCCCGGAGGCAAGGTTTGCGGCCCCCGTCCTGCTGGACAGAAACACAGCTGATCATGCGATCTGCTGTGTTTCTTCCTGGAGCACCACACAAGGAAGGATGACAGCTCCTGCCCCTGTACTATAGCAGGAGTCTGGAGCAGGACGGGTCCCTGGCTATTGGTGAGAGTGGGGGAGCCGAGGAGAAGGCAGGCGCAGTTTATCAGCGCTCCTGCCTTCTACTCAAGAAGCGCTCTCAAGCAGTGGCGTACTAAGAGAGAGGGCAGTCCACCCCGGGTGCCGCTCTCAGGTGGGTGCCAGAAGCAATGAGCGCTTCCATCAATACAGATGGAAGCGCTCATTGTTGGAGCACAGGGAGCTGCTGTTCTGTCACTCAGCTCCCCGCACTCCTCCCCTCCTTCAGGCCAGCGGCGCTCTGAATGGTAGAGTAGGAAGACTTCTCCCCGCTCCACCATTCAGCCTGCAGACATGGATCGCGCTGCCAGCATGTGTGGGCGGAGCCTGCAGCCCGGGAATCTGCATAAGCTCCGCCCACACAGTGCTGCAGGGCGATCTGTGCCGGCAGAGTAGAGAGGTATGTGAGCTTCCGGAACGGGACAAGGTGAGTAGGTACTGTGTTTTTTTTGTTTTAGTATTTGTTCTTTTTTTGTATAGGGGGCACAATGGTCATTGCTAATGTGAAGTGGGCACAATGGTCATTGCTAATGTGAAGGGGGCACAATGGTCATTGCTAATATGAAGGGGGCACAATGGGCATTTCTACTCTGGAGGGGGCACAATGGGCATTTCCACTCTGGAGGTGGCACAATGGGCATTTATTGTATGGAGGGGGCACAATGGGCTTTGCTAATGTGAAGGGGGCAGAATGAGCATTTCTACTCTGGAGGGGGCACAATGGGCATTGCTAATGTGAAGGGGGCACAATGGGAATTTTTTCTCTGGAGAGGTCACAATGGGAATTTCTTCTCTGGAGGGGGCACAATGGTCATTGCTAATGTGAAGTGGGCACAATGGTCATTGCTAATGTGAAGGGGGCACAATGGTCATTGCTAATGTGAAGGGGGCACAATGGTCATTGCTAATGTGAAGGCGGCACAATGGGCATTTCTACTCTGGAGGGTGGGCAATGGGCATTGCTAATGTGAAGGGGGCACGATGGTCATTGCTAATATGAAGGGGGCACAATGGGCATTTCTACTCTGGAGGGGGCACAATGGGCATTTCCACTCTGGAGGTGGCACAATGGGCATTTATTGTATGGAGGGGGCACAATGGGCTTTGCTAATGTGAAGGGGCAGAATGAGCATTTCTACTCTGGAGGGGGCACAATGGGCATTGCTAATGTGAAGGGGGCACAATGGGAATTTTTTCTCTGGAGGGGTCACAATGGGAATTTCTTCTCTGGAGGGGGCACAATGGTCATTGCTAATGTGAAGGGGGCACAATGGGCATTTATATTATGGAGGGGCACGATAGGCATTTCTACTCTGGAGGGGGCACAGAGGGCATTGCTAATGTGAAGGGGACACAATGGGAATTTCTACTCTGGAGGGGGCACAATGGGCATTTCTTCTCTGGAGGGGGCACAATGGTCATTGCTAATGTGAAGGTGGCACAATGGGCATTTCTACTATGGAGGGGCAAAAATACCCGCTTATAATGTACATCCGTGCAAATACTCCCTTATAATGTGCCCCATTGCAAAAGATACCCCCTTATATTGTGTGCCAGTAGAAAAAATCTCTCCTTACGTTTCAGATCAGACCCCCATATCAGACCTCAGATCAGACCCCAGAATAGATCCTCAGATCAGACCCCCTTATCAAAGCTCTGATGAAACACCCCCCTCCCATCTCAGATCTCAGGTCGGAACCCATATCAAATTCTAGTTTTAGAACTCAGATCAGTCCACTTTTAGACCACTCAGACCCCATAAGAACTCTCAGACCCCCCCATATAAGACCTCAGACCAGACCCCCTTAGACCTCTCAAAACCCCATATCAGACCACAGACAGATCCCTATTAGACCTCCAGACCCCTATTAGACTTCCAGACCTCGATATCCGACCCCCATTAGACTTCCAGACTACCATATCAGACCCCCATTAGACCTTCAGACCTCTATTAGACTTCCAAACCCCAATTAGACTTCCAGACCCACCATATCAGATTTCTGACCAGACCTCCAGGTCCCCATTAGACCTGTCAGACCCCTTATATCAGACCTCAGATCAGACTTTAAAATAAATAAATTTACTTACCTCTCCTGCTCTGCCGCCATTCTCCATGTCCGGCGGGGTCTCTTGTCTTCTCGGGGCCCGCGCTGCACAGTCACCTAACTACCTGCAGCATCAGATCATAGTGCCCTGTGTACCGTATGTCCTGATGCTGTAGGCAGCCAGAACACAGCAGCGTGGGCCCTGAAAAGAGCAAGCAGGGAGGAGGGATAAGTACAGCGCTCATAGCACTTCACTCCCCCACCTTTTGCAGACTAGTGAGCGCTTCCATAATGGAAGCACTCACTAGTATTCCCTTTATAAGATGCACTGCATCTTATAACTGGAAAAGTACAGTACCCCTGGCAAGGGGAACCCTCTGGGCCCACTGGCTTAGGGGCCCAGACACAACTGCATCTGCTGTGACTCTTATAGCTACGCCAGTGAGTATTTTGTTCTGCAACACTGGGACTGTGTATGATGATGTTCCACACTAGCTGTTTCACACTACTATATGTACTCCATTTGCCATAAACTGTTGAGGAACACCTAAAGGGTTAATAAAGTTTGTAAAATCAGTTTTGAATACCTTGAGGGGTGTAGTTTCTTAGAAGGGGTCGCTTTTATGGAGTTTCTACTCTAGGGGTGCATCAGGGGGGCTTCAAATGGCACATGGTGCCAAAAAAAAGTAAAGGCCATAAAAATCTGCCTTTCCAGAAACCATACGGTGTTCCTTTCCTTCTGCTCCCTGCCGTTTGGTCATACAGCAGTTTACGACCACATATGTGGTGTTTCTGTAAACTGCAGAATCAGGGTAATAAATATTAAGTTTTGTTTGGCTGTTAACCCTTGCTTTGTTATTGGAAAAAACTGATTAAAATGGGAAATTTTCGAAAAAATTGCTGTTTTGGCACCGTTTTTAATTAAATTTTTGACCGTGTTCATCTGAGGGGTTAGGTCATGGGGTTTTTATAGATTTTTAGGTCATGGATTTTTATAGAGCAGATTCTTATGGACACAGCGATACCTAATGTGTCTACTTTTTTAAAATTTATTTATGTTTTACACTGTATTATCTTTTTATAAACAAAAAAAATAATAGTAGACCGCAAATTTTTTGTACCATGCCCGGGTTTTGTGCATGGTCTTATATGGCTTGAGGACTTGATCAGAGAGATCACCTCCTCCCATATACCGATTGTAGTCGACGATACAATCGGGCTTGAGGACCGTTGCCGCGGTACCTCGCACAGGGACAGGGGTGATGCCGTTACCATGAATTGTAGACAGTACAAGGACATCCCTCTTGTCCTTTTATCTGACCAGCAACAGGTTTCCACTGGTAAGGGCACGGGTCGCACCCCTGGGGATAGGTACCTGAAGGGGGTAGGTAGGGAGGCCGCGTTGATTTTTCTGCACGGTTCCTCAAGCGGACGTGGATCTGGCGGTGAGGGACTGGAACAAGGGGATACTAGCATAAAAGTTATCCACGTACAGGTGGTAACCCTTATCTAGCAGTGGGTGCATAAGGTCCCACACAAGTTTCCCGCTAACATCCAGAGTGGGGGGACATTTTGGGGGTTGAATACGGGAATCTCGCCCCTCGTACACACAAAACTTGTAAATGTACCCTGAGGTACTCTCACAAAGTTTGTACAGCTTCACGCCATACCTCGCCCGCTTAGAGGGAACATTCTGCCGGAAAAGGAGTCTCCCCTTGAAAGCAATGAGAGACTCATCAACCGCGACCTCCCTTCCAGGTACATAGGTCTGTACAAATTTGGCCCCAAAGTAATCGATGACCGGCCTGATTTTGTACAGGCGGTCATAGGCAGGCTCACCTTGTGGGGGATATGCTGCATTATCTGAATAAGGCAGGCATTTCCGGATGGCCTCAAACCGGGAGCGTGTCATGGCCATACTGTAAAGTGGGGTCTGGTAGAGGACGTCCCCACTCCAGTAATACCTGACACTAGGTTTCTTGACTAGGCCCATGTGCAGCACAAGGCCCAAAAATGTCCTCATCTCGGCTGCACTGACCGGAGTCCAGTCACCAGGCCTAGCCTACCCTGGAGCCCGGGTGTTGAGCAACAAACTGTTGGGCGTACAGGTTTGTTTGCTCCAAAATTAGATTTACAAAGTGGTCACTGAAAAAAAGACTAAAGTAGACATATTCAGTGAAGCTCACTGTGGAAATCTGGATTCCTGGTTGGCCTACAAAATCAAGAATCACGGGTTCAAAACGCTCTGGGGTATACCATGCAAGTTCACCGGCAGGGGGCTCCGTTAGACTTAACTGGTGGGCCGGAAAACTAGTACGAGCCCCAGAGCTGCTCGTAATAGGGTGGACCACAGGGTCCCTAGCATGGCGGTCCCCTTGCTCCACCGCCTTGGGGGCTCATCATCATCGCTAGATGATGAGGAGGACGCGGATGACAAAAGGAAAGTGGGTTCATCCTCGTCCTCACTGGGACTCTTGGATTCGGAGGCAAGCTGGGCGTATGCCTCCTCGGCTGAGAACATCCGGCGGGCCATAGGGGAGTGTGTGTGTGCATGCGTGCATGATAAACTTTATTTGGTGTGCGTGTGTGTGGGGGCACGGGTGTTCGCGAATTTACCCTAAATCTAACAGAGAAAAAAAAATAACTAACTAAAAAAAGGGCAAATTTAAAAAAAAAAAAATTCTAACTCACTGATCAACCGTCCGAAGTTGATCAGCGGTGGGGTGTGCGATACGCTAACAGTGGCCGGACGCTAAGAGTGCCGGCACCAGTCAGCGTACGCACACAAAAAAATTAAAATAATGGTTGCGCCCCCAAAAAAGTTGTGGGGGGTGGAGGGGGGCAGGTGGGCAAGCTGCAGCACCCCTGGAGGGTCTAGGGTCACACAGCTGTGCTGCAGACCCCAGACACCCGATTTAGGGTGATGCAATCATAAACTTTTTTTTTTTTCTTCCACTAACTTTCCCTGAATATCTCTGCCTAACCTAACCTTTCCCTAACCTTTCCCTAAATACCTGGGTGCACATATGGGGGTGCTGGGGCAAAGATGGGGTGCTGGCTGACGATCCCTGGATCCTGAGCTCTGAACAGATGGGGGTGCTGGCTGGAGATCCGATGCAGCGCTCCTCTCCCCTCGGCTTCCGGACACAAAAGGAAGAGGAGAGGAGCGCTGCGATAATTTGAATGGCCCGCCAGCCCCTGCAGCCAATGATAGCCGATCCTGAGAGGTGATGTCACCATCACCTCTCAGGATCGCAGGATGGTGATTGGTGGTGTATTATCACACCACCGGTCACCATCCTGTTCCGGTTTATCGGGTCCCCAGAGACCCGAATAACCTGGAAACGCAGCAAATCGCAGGTCTGAATTGACCTGCGGTTTGCTGCGATTGCCTACACGGAGGGGTCACAGGACCCCCCGGCGCATTGTTCCCAGGTGCCTGCTCAATGATTTGAGCAGGCACCGGGTTCCGATCACCGCCCGCCGAGCGGCGGTGATCGGAAATACATAGGATGTACCGGTATGCCCTGTGTCCTTAAGTACCGGGACATCAGGGCGTACCTGTACGCCCTATGTCCGGAACAGGTTAATGTGCATAGGATTTTGAACACCCCATCCACAGGTAGTGTACTATAAACTGTCGATATTTACTATAGACTCCGCCTTGAAAATCTGCAACATATCTGACACTTTTGCATTCATCCATTTCAGAATTTATCTCACAGACTGGGGACAGCAACCTTCGGCACTCCAGCTGTTGTGAAACTACAATTCCCAACATGTTCCATTTATTTCTATGAGAGTTCTGAGAAGAGCAGAGCAGATATGCATGCTGGGAGCTATCCATTGATTTTAAGGTTTTTGTTCACACATCCTTGTTTTTCCACTGAATGTGGGTCAGTGGAAAAACAACAGATATGGACTCAGGCACATAGACGTTAGTGTTTTTGCGGTCCTCAAATTGCGGATCTGCAATACTGCCATTTTCTCTTTCACAACAATAGAAATGTCCTATACTTGTCCAGAAAACAGATAAGAATAGGACATGGTCCATCTTTTTTTCATGGCCGCAGAATGGACAGGCGGATGTGGACAGCATATGGTGTGCTGTTCGCATCTTTTGCAGTCCCATTGAAATGACTCTGTCCCCATTGAAATTAATCTGTTCTCATCCGATCCGCAAAAAATGTGGATTTGATATGGACCAAACATACGGTCGCATGCATGAGCCCTAAAATGGACTACTTAGGTAAGTATTTTTGAGCAAACACTCATTGATATCTATGGGATGGGAGAACCACTGACAGAAAATTGATGGCATCCATGTTTGATCAGTGGTTTTTGGTGACCATTGCTCAGATGCATAAATAAGGACTAAGCCCTTCAGATGTTAAGAGATTTTAATATACAATAGTAGAGCAGTGATTCTGGGGTAAATCGTTATAGTGGTATACTGTGATTTCTTCTTCTAATGCAGAGTTGCATCATAATGTATATTTCAGATAATAAAACATAAGGATGTGCTTTCATCTCAATGAAAATAATGAATTTCTGTAGCATATATTGCTGAGCCCCCCTTTCTGGTCTCTCTAGACATCATAGACTACTCCCTTTAGCTACGGACATCACAGCTGATGGAATGTTAAGGCATTGTGATGTATCCGGCAACTGCTGCAGCAGTTCATTTGCGGCGGCCATTTTACATGCCATCAGACATGTCATTTTAGCTCTCAGTCAACTCCAGCATCATCTCCATGTCTGTAAGATCTTCAGTTAATAATCCCAGGCGCTGCAGGAACAGTTCACCCTAAAGTAGTAGGTAAGGATCAGTTGAATTTTGTATGGTTTTAATAAGGCACAAGACATCCAGACTTTCTCCAGTTTGGATAAGTTTCTTCCTTCCACCATGCTGACATGTTCCTTATGTAAGGATATATTTACATGGGACTTTTTGATTGTGTGGCAACAACCACATGAAAAACAGCAAATGTATAGTCTTACAATGTGTTCTGCACACCTTCTAAGTCCTCGTCCACAGTTCCATTTTTCACCGTTGTGAATGCTGTCTGTATTTTCCTCATATTGCACACGTACCCATTGATTTGAACGTGTTTGCTCGCACATGAATATTTATTACTCACTGTGGGTCAGTAAAAAAAATCACGGAGACATGCACTACTTGGTGTGCATGTGAAATACGGATGACAGTTGGAAAGCTACAAACAGACACGTGGACCAACATCTTCACAGTTGAAACAGTGGCTTCTTGTTACGGGCTCATCACGGACATGTGAATAAGCACTTCAGATGTTAAAGAGATTTTAAGATACAAGAGTAGTGTAATTATTAAAGGATAAATCACCATAGTGGTATACTGTGTTTTTTCCCACTAATAATGAGTTACTTCATAATGTACATTTCATATAAAACATAAGGACATTTTTTTTTACTGAAAATGATGCATTCTTCTATGATCGGGGGTGAGGGGGGCAAAAGCAATTGCCCAGGACCCCCATGCAGAATGTTAGTGAATTTGCTGGGTCCCATGGCTTGGTCCCCACCACTTTGCAATGGCGAGGACGGTATAATAAGCCCTGTAACGCAGTAACAGTTATAAAGATGCAAAGTGAGGCCTTGAAACTTTTTTCTCCAAAAACTGCCGTAGAGCTGTTAGTAAATGACCCCCAATAAATGCATACACCTATCCTACCATGAGCCTCTGCCGACCCTGAAATGGCTGATGACAGAGAGCAGTAGCCTGTGTTCTCCTGTGTTAGCCAATTTTTCCTCAGTTTGGAAAGGCTGATATAGCAGGGTAGCAAAGTATTGCATTCTCCAATCTAGTCAGCTTCTCCCCGGCCTGAAATGGCTGATAACAGGGTTTTCATTCTTCAGTCCTAGTCAGTTTGTCACCAGCCTCATTCCCACAACAGTAAAAAACTGTCATTTTCAGCACAAGGGACAGGCCTCGTCATAAATGTGGCCTAAGGGCTGTTTCACATGAGTGACTCCATTGTGGGAATGACGCTCCGTCTGTGAGTGTGATCCTCCGTTCTGGACTTGCAGGAGCTGACCACATTATACTGATTTATAATGCTATGGGGGTCGTTTATCAAACTGATGTAAAGTAGAGCTGGCTTAGTTGCCCATAGCAGCCAATCAGATTCCTCTTTACATTTTGGACAGCTCCTTTGGAGAATGAAAGGAGGAATCGGATTGGTTGCTATGGGCAACTAAGCCAGTTCTACTTTACACCAGTTTGATAAAGGTGCCCCTATGTGTCTCTGCTTGACCTTACTTCTACAGGATCATACCGACAGCTTTATGTCACTGTGATCCTGTACAAGTAAGGTCAAGTAGAGGCACATAGGGGCACGCTTATTAGGTCTGTTTTAGATGCCGACGTTTTAGACACCGGTCTTAATAACCCCTATATCTGGCCATGGATCTGCCGAAGCATGGAAAATGAAAGAAGGAATCTGATTGGTTGCTATGGGCAACTAAGCCATTTATATTTTACACCAATTTGTTAAGGCTGAGTTAACACGAGCATGACGGATTGGCTCAGGATGCGTTCAGGGTGCGTTCAGTGAAACTCGCACCATTTTAAGAGCAAGTTAAGTCAGTTTTGTCTGCGAATATAGAACATGCTAAACACACAGAATATAGAACATGCTGCGATTTTCACGCAACGCAGAAGCGATGCGTGAAAAACAACGGTCATGTACACAGCCCCATTGAAATGAATAGGGCTGGATTCCGTGAAGGCGCAATGCGTTCACCTCACGCATAGCACCCGCGCGGAAAACTCGCCCGTGTGAAAGTAGCCTAAGGCCTCTTTCACACGAGCGTCACGGATTAGGTCCGGATGGGTTCAGGGTGCGTTCAGTGAAACTCACACTATTTTGCAAGCAAGTTCAGTCAGTTTTGTCTGCGATTGCGTTCAGTTGTTCATTTTTTTCCGCGCGGGTGCAATGCGTTTTGATGCGTTTTTCACGCGCGTGATAAAAAACGGAATGTTTACAAACAACATCTCTTAGCAACCATTAGTGAAAAACGCACTGAATCCGCACTTGCTTCCGGATACAATGCGTTTTTACTGAAGCCCCATTCACTTCTATGGGGCCAGAGCTGTGAGAAAAACGCAGAATATAGAACATGCTGCGATTTTCACGCAACGCACAAGTGATGCGTTAAAATCACCGCTCATGTACACAGCCCCTATGAAATGAATGGGTCCGGATTCCGTGCGGGCGCAGTGCGTTCACCTCACGCATTGCACCCGCACGGAATACTCGCCCGTGTGAAAGGGGCCTAAGTGTGCCCTGATGTTTTAGACGCCGGTCTTAGCCCCTATATCTGGCGGTGGATCCGCCAAAGTTATGAAGAGACACAATCCTCTACATAACTTCGGCACATCCATTGCCAGTCTAAATGTAAGCCACCTTCCTAGCTGGCTTACATTCAGACCATTTTCTACACCTAAAACAGGCGTAGAAAATGATGAATGAGACAGGCCTCTCGGGCCGTCCCCTTCTCCGCCAACATCACTCCCACTTTTTTAGATCTGCTGGGAAAAGTCGCAGATTGCGACTAAGGCATAGCACCAGCACTGAATCCTGACCCATTCATTTCAATGGGTTTGTGCAGATAAGAGTTGTTTTACACGCATCATTTCTGCGTTCAGGAAAAATCTCAGCATGTTCTATATTCTGCTTTTTTCATGAAGACCTGGCTCTAAAGTAAATGGGGCTTCAGTGAAAAACGCATTGCGTCCGGATGCAGTACGAATGCAATGCGTTTTTCACTGGTGGTTTCTAGGAGATGTTGTTTGTAAATCATCTTTTTTTTTCACGCGCGTGAAAAACGCATTAAAACTGATTGCACCTGCACAGAAAAAACGGAAACACTGAACACAATTGCAGACAAAACTGACTGAACTTTCTTGCAAAATGGTGCAAGTTTCACTGAACGCAGCCTGAACGCATCCTGACACAATCCGTATCGTTCGCGTGAAAGAGGCCTAAGGCCTCTTTCACACGAGCGTGGCGGATTGGATCAGGGTGCGTTCAGCGAAACTCGCACCATTTTTCAAGCAAGTTCAGTCAGTTTTGTCTGCGATTGCGTTCAGTTGTTGATTTTTTTCCGCGCGGGTGCAATGCGTTTTGATGCGTTTTTCACGCGCGTGATAAAAAACTGAAGGTTTACAAACAACATCTCTTAGCAGCCATCAGTGAAAAACGCATCGCACCCGCACTTGCTTAAGGATGCAATGCGTTTTTCACTGAAGCCCTATTCACTTCTATGGGGCCAGGGCTTCACTTGAATGGGTCCGCAATTCTGGAGATGCGAAACGGAGTCACGGAAAGGAACAACAGAAGCACTACGGAGTGTTTTCGTGGTGTTTCTTACCGTGATCCCACACCGCAATATATGACATATGCGGACAGACTACAGACCCATTCAAGTTAAATGGGTCCGGCCCGCTACACGGACATTGCCCGTGCATTGGGGACCACAATTGCGGTCCTCAATGCACTGAACGGCCGCACAACAGCTGTGTGCGTGAGGCCTATAGAACTGTTGCGTGAAAAAAAACTCTAATGTGCACAGACCCATTGAAATGAATAGGTCAGGATTCAGTGCGGGTGCTATCCGTTCACGTCATGCATTGCACCCCCGCGGAAAACTCGCTCGTGTGAAAGGGGCCTAAGGGTCTCTGACAAAGATCGCTTTTAGACAATATGTGGCCCTGGGCAAAATTTGAGGTGGGGCCCCAAATATAATATTGTAATACTCTTACATTTAGTCAGATCAAATGGTGGTATGCCAGACTATTGGTCTTTACAGATCAGCCTCAAGGTCGACCCCCCCCCCCAAAAAAAAATATAAAAATTATATATTGTGTGTGTGTAAATATATATTTATACAGTATATATATATATATATAATTGTCAAATATTACCATTAAACAAGGACCAAATATTCCAACCGTGCAGTGCTTAAATATTAAATAATTACATAGTTACATAGTTGATATGGTTGAAAAAAGAGATAAAGGTCCATCTAGTCCAATCTCCATACTGAAATTGAACACAATGTATTGCACATAAGACAATATTTGCAATGATTTCACTAAATGTCCTTGGTCTTTACAGTAAACACTCCTGACATGTTGCAGTGTAGTTGTACCCTTTGGCCCCTTTCACACAAGCGTTACCGATTCTCTCAGGATGCATTTAGTGAAACTCGCACGATTTCGCAAGAAAGTTCAGTCAGTTTTGTATGCAATTGCGTTCAGTGTTCAGTTTTTTCCACGAGGGTGTAATCAGTTTTGATGCGTTTTTCACTCACGTGAAAAAAGCTGAAGAATTATAAAAAAAATCTCCTAACAACCATCAGTGAAAAATATGTTGCATCTGGATAGAACCTAGGTTACATCCGGATAAAATGCATTTTTCATTGAAGCCCCATGAAAAATGCAGAATTTAGAACATGCTGCTATTCTCACCAACGCAGAAATGATACATGAAAAAGAAGGTTTAGGTGCACAGACCCATTGAAATGAATGGGTCAGGTTTCAGTGCGGGTGCTGTGTGTTCACGTAATGCATTATACCTGCGCTGAAAACGTAATCGTCTGAAAGATGCCTTTTTGTTGTGCAACAAATGTCGTTGTGTAGCCGAACCCTTAAGAGGACCTTTCACCTCTCCCAACCTGTCTGTTTTAGTAGCTACTTCTATTCTCTGTGCAATAACGATTCAACAGCAGCTTTTCTTATGGCTCTACTACGTTGGTTCATTTACAGCGAGGAACAGAAGTATTTGAACACCCTGCGATTTTGCAAGTTCTCCCACTTAGAAATCATGGAGGGGTCTGAAATTCACATTGTAGGTGCATTCCCACTCTGAGAGACAGAATTTTTTGTTTAAATTCAGGAAATCACATTGTATGATTTTTAAAGAATTTATTTAGAGTGGGAATGCACCTACAATGTGAATTTCAGACCCCTCCATGATCTCTAAGTGGGAGAACTTGCAAAATCGCAGGGTGTTCAAATACTTTAGTTCCTCACTGTATCTGTTATTCCTAATAAAAGTTTATGAATATGTGTGTAACTGGGGGTTACCAGTGTGTGTATGTGTGTGTGGGTGGGTGGTTGGTTGGGTGGATAGGGGTGTCTGCAGAGTCTGACACTGGCAATACTGATCGGACAGTGGCAGGCTATGGAGGGACAAACCCTCAACTGGTAACACCCAGTTATACATGTATTGATAAACTTCAAGTAGGAATAACAGAGGAATGGCACAACATAGAACGATGATAATAATGCTCAAGAATTGTCATTTCATGTGGGATACATTCTTTTTTCTAAAACACATGTCAGGAGAGCAGACAGGTGCTTTTTAAATTACTTATAAGAGAAATCGATAGATTGCATTCATCTGTCCAAAAGTCACTCCCTCCCCAGCCATAAAAAGGACCTGTTGCCTCTCCTGACATGTCTGTTTTAGTAACTACTTGCATTAACCATGCAATAACAATTTTAAAGCATCTTTTTATACAACTTGTGTGGTATTGCTCTATTATTCCTACTATAATTTTATGAATTTATTTCCTACTGAGTGTTACCATTTAGTGTGGTGGTTGGGTGGTAGGATGGGGGGTTGTCTCTGCACAGTTTGCCATTGACAGCACCAATTAGACGATTTCATACCATACAGTGACGGTAACACCCAGTTGGCAACTCATTCATAAAGTTCCAGTAGGAATAGTAGAGGGATGTCAAAACATTCCGTAATAAGAGTAGGTGTTTCTAAATTTTTATTTCATGGGAAATACAATTATTTACTAAAACAGAAATGTTAGGAGAGGCAATACGTCCTCTTTAAATGACTGAAGAAGCAGCAATGCATTATATTTACCTGTATTATATTTGTCAGGGAAGCAGGTAAGTATTTGTGTGTGTGTGTGAGGGGGCACATATCTGGGCATAACTTCAGTGAGGGGGCACAAAAGTGGGCATAACTACTTTGAGGGGGGTACACACTGTGGGCATACCTACTGTGAGGGGCACAAAGATGGGCATAATTACTTTGAGGGGGGTGCAAAGGTGAGCATAACGAGGGGCCACAAGGAGGACATAATTACTGTGAACGGGCAGAAAGGTGAGCATAACTACTGTGAAGGGGCACAAAGGTGTAATCATGTGAGGTGGGCACAATGTAGGCATTAGTACTGTGTGGTAGCACCATGGGAAAAGGCCTCGATTATCCTGTTATACATTGGGATGGCTCTTACAGGACCAGCACAGCGCCCCCTCGTAGGTATTTACCAGATGCAGTCACCATCCCTTCCTTATGTGACTATTCTTTTTCTCATTGCAGTGACCTTGTTCCAGATCCATTGGACATCATGTCGATGCCAGCAACACCTTGGATGAGGTAGGACCAGTTAGTTCTTTTGTTTATGGCAAGGAGTATTAGAACCACCATGTACCCTATGACAGATTGTATTAGGTGGGACTGGGTGAGTATAGTTATGCATTGGGCATAGTTAGGGGAGTGGCTTAGTGTAAAAAACAAACATTTGCTGTGGTGTGCCCCGCGTGCCACTTAACTGCCCCAACTTTATATAAATTTGAATGGCACAGTGGTGGTGGTGGGGGGATGCAAATCTGAATCCTTCCGCTAGGTACAGGAAAGCCTAGCTATACTTCTGGGCGACAATGCAAGAGTATTGTCCTGTTCTAATTCAAAGAACCCAGCTCAGGTTAAATAATGTGGGATTTAAATGGGGAAGAGGACAAGTGGCATTTTATCATCGAACATTTCTCATCACATAGATGTGGTTATGAATAGATGCAACTCAGATCCTTGAGTGTTTTTACCTCTTCACTGGCAAACTGAGGAAATTGTAATTCATTGAAAAAAAGAAATGTTGAATCTTACTCTCAGAATTTGATACATTTTCTAACAAGCACTCTCATACTGCTGTCATTCTTTAATTGTAGTATTATTATTATTATTTATTATTAAAGCGCCATTCATTCCATAGCGCTGTACATATGAGAAGAGGTATACCTACATAATACAGACAATTGCACTAATCATAAACAAGACGAGTTACAAACTGGTACAGAAGGAGAGAGGGCCCTGCCCGTGAGGGCCTAGTTTCTGTTTAATACACCCACATATACTGTATGTACATTATATAGAAATCCTTCTGCTACTTGGCCAAACTGTATAAACCTCCCTGACTTTCGTTTTAGTACCTGAGACCAGATACAAAAGGAGGGCAAATATTGCTTATTAATATCAATAATTATTATCAATAGCAATATCTGAAGTTACTCGTGTAAGAAAAGGGCAAAATATTACCAATTATCAGTTGATAACGGTCAGGGGGCCCCATAGCAAAAATCTAAATTGGGCCCCCATGCCCCATTCATAACCCCTCCAACTACCTGTTCCTGGCCAGCAGTGTACTGATATGTGAAGTATGAGGTATAAATTATAGCTCGTACCTCACATATCAGTACACAGCTGTATATACTATATACTTGCGTCCACTGCATCTATTATACCTCATACCTCACATATTAGTACACAGCTGTATATACTATTTATTTGTGTCCACTGCATCTATTATACCTCATACCTCACATATCAGTACACTGCTGTATATACTATATATTTGTGTCCACTGCATCTATTATACCTCATACCTCACATATCAGTACACAGCTGTATATACTATTTATCTGTGTCCACTGCATCTATTATACCTCATACCTCACATATTATTACACAGTTGTATATACTATTTATCTGTGTCCACTGCATCTATTATACCTCATACCTCACATATTATTACACAGTTGTATATACTATTTATTTGTGTCCTCTGCATCTATTATACTGTATAATAGATTCAGTATATATATATATATATATATATATATATATATATATTGTGGTAATGTGAACAGTGCTAGAAGGTGTGTTGTCCCACTTCAGGTACCTCAGATGGGGGAGACAGGTAAAATCCAGAGAGTGGCAGTAGTCTCAGCAAAGCATAGTTTGCTGAGACATTTTTGTATACATTTTCTGGGCTGGACTTTACTTGGACTGGTGGCTAGGCTTGGTAGAGGGAGTTGTCAGTCCACACCCTTCCAGTATGGGTTTTCCTTTCTACCTGAGGTGATCGCAGGTGAGGCCTGCTGTAATCAGGCTTGCATAAAGCGCCTCAGAGTAGGTCAGTCTGTGGAGGGAGAGCGAGACTGTTTTGTGAAGCAGAGGCTCTGTGTGTGGTCTCAGTCAGGAGGACTGAGAGGCCACAAGGCTTTGAATAGCCTGAGGTTTGGAGGACCTAGCGACACCTAGAGAAGGAGGGTTGCACGCCCAGCGTCTGGAGGACTACTGGGCCACACTCCCCCAAAAGGTACTGGAGTTGCCACAGCCTGGAGGCTGCAGTATTGATGTTGGCTAAGGAAAGCCGCATATGTTGTCCATGTGTGAACTGAGCTCTATGAGTGAAGTAGGGACGTATTTTGTTTAGGTAGTGCCTAGACGGGCAGGAGTTTATTTGTGTTTTAAGTGTTGGCGGTGCGGGAACCTCACCCCACCCAGTGATGTATAACTGGACTATCATTTATAAGAAGACTGTCAAAATAAATGCACAGTTTGGACATGAAAATCCGTTGTCTGGTGAGATATCTGTGAGTGTGACCCCCTGAAAAGAGACGATCCCTTACAATATATATATATATATTACATAGAGCAGTGTAATGAGATTGGGATTGTTCATGGGATTGTTCTCAGTTTATAGCTTACATAGCTACAATATTTAGCCTTGGAATCACCAGGAAAAACAAATAACTCATGCAAATGTAATATAAAAGACACCTTTACTTAACTACATTTTACTACAACATATAAACAATCAGTTACAAACACTTTCAGTATCATGGTCATATCAGTATACATACTGTACACCATGTCACTGGCCTATAGTCTAACAATATAGACGACAGATACTTAGCCTTAGAATATAAGATTGTCCTACTACTTCCATCTAAGACTTCACAGGAAGCTGGCCTGGGTGAGGAATGCCCCGGTGGCTAGGTGTATTGCTACTATATTAACACCTGCCTACCCAGAATTTGTTGTATCTGTGATGTTAGTACAGGAAGGGGTGGGGTCAGGACTATGGAACCATCTGGCAAGTGGTTACTCTTTCAATTATGTGTCTAATTTAATTTTCAAAACAGGACTGAATCTCAGCCCTGTAACAAGAAGGATGGATCCTATAGGAAAATACTATATCAACATCTTGTTAGAGATATGTTTAACCTCTTTGCGACCTCCGCCATACATGTAAAGCGGAAGTAGGCACTTTAAAGATGGCGCCCACTCGCGTGTGTAACAGGCACCATAGCCGCCAGGTTTCTGCTATTCCAAGCAACAGAGACCTGGGGAAAATGTATGCGATTAGTATACATCTAAATCGTGCAGACACGTTTCATGGCTGATATCAGTGACCTATTATATGCCTGTGATAGCTCAGAGCCTTAAGAAGGCTCTGATAGCTATCACTGGTATATACCAATACAGGCAAGTAGGTGGCAACACTGTATAGGTACAGTATATAGTAAATAGTGTGTTCTATGATGGCTATATAGCCATCAAAAGAACACAATGGGCAATCTAACGATTGCCAATTCTAATCACCCAGGCTGACTTAAAAAAAGAAAGAAAGAAAAAAGTTTTTTTAAAAAATTTCTAAATTATATACAAGTTCTACTCACACCCCTTTCCACGAAATCAAAATAAATAAAACAATAATTAAATAAATAAATACAATAATATATATATATACACTGTGTGTGTGTATGTAAATATATATATATATATTTATGTATATTGTGAGGCAGTGACAGGCCTGATATACGAAGGAAGGTATGCGTCTCTGAGAATGGTGCAGGAAACATATTAGAGCGGATTCACCTGAGATATGCCTTCAAGGTACCTGGCTTTAGTGGAGTGGAAGTCACTAGCTAGAGTGTCCACTAAGATAGATAGTGGACGCTGTTGCTACCTATAATAGCTGGTATCAGCTTATCCTGGCCTACATTTTACTGGGAGTAAGCAAAGTGCTGGGTGGGTGCTTATCCCCCACATTCCACTCCAGGGTTTATATGTGGCTCATGTCCTTGATTGTGTTTTAAAAATGAGCAGCAGGAAGCAGGGTGTGTCTGTTGAGTGAGAGGCTGCAAATCACACACACACTGCAAGGCACGTGTAAAGCAAACACTGGCCTGTGGACTGATTACCTGACCCGGCTGCGATCCGGCTGTAACTGAACTTTAAGTTTGCTGGAATAAGCAATAAACCGTGTTGAAGAGACTTTGTTGTGTCCCTGTGTCACTATACAAATGTGGTATCATTATAATCACACTGACTTGGAGAATGAAGGAAACAGGTAAATTTTACTGCATAGGAAACACCATAAAAAAAACATAATACTGTGGCAGAAATGCATTTTTTTTTCCAATTCCACCCCATTTGAAATTATTTTCCAGCTCCCCACCATATCATATGCAAGATTTCATAGTGCCATTAGAAAAAACAACTGTCAATAAAAAAAAGCCCTTATACAGCTATGAGCGTTGAAAAATAAAAACTTTATGGCTCTGGGAAGGCGGGGAGTGAAAAACAAACAAACAAAAAATTGCAAATCCAAAGGTTTAAGTACACAGTCAAAAAATGAAGTGTGCGTCCCATAGGTAAAGACTAGGGTTGAGCGAACCCGAACTGCACTTTTTCACAGAAGTTTGGGTTCGGGGTTCGGGTGATTTTATTATTTTCCATTATAACATGGTTATAACAGAAAATAATAGCATTCTTAAGACAGAATGCTAAATAAAATAGCCACTGAAGGGTTAAAAATAATTTTTTTAAAAACTCACCTCATCCACTTGATCGCGCAGCCGGTATCCTCTTCTTTATTCTTTCTACAGGACCTGCAAAAAGACCTGCGATGATGTCACTGTGCTCACCACACGGTGAGCGCGGTGACAGCATTGCAGGTCCTGCTGAATGAAGATAGAAGGACCTGCGGTGACGTCACCGCGTTCCCCACGTGGTGAGCGCGGTGACGTCATCACAGGTCCTTTTGCAGGTCCTGCAGAAAGAGGAAAGAAGAGGATACCGGCTGCGCGATCAAGTGGATGAGGTTTTTTCTTTATTATTTTTAACCCCTCAATGGCCATTTTATTTAGCATTCTGTCTTAAAATGCTTTTATTTTCTGTTAAAACCATTTTATAATGGAAAGTAATAAAGTGAAGTTTGGGTCCCCATTGATTTTATTAGGGTACGGGTTCTGGGTCAAGTTAGGGTCCCGAAACCGAACTTTGACCTAAAGTTTGGCCGAACCCAGCGAACCCAAACTTTTTCGGGTTCGCTCATCCAAAGTAAAGACGCTATACACATATTATTAGAGATACTTTATGTTTAAAGGTGTACTCCCATCTGAGACAATGGGGGCATATCGCTAGGATATGTCCCCATTGTCTGATAGGTGGGGGTACACCGTTAGGACCTGCACCTATATCGAGAATGGAGCTTGGAAAGTGATGGCTGGAGGACCATGAGTTTCCATAATTTAAGAAAAGTTGCAAAAAAGCTATTATTTGCATTAAGTATACTACATAGAATATTCAAGTTTCCGAACTAGGGTTTTGGAAAAGCTGTGTTCTTCTAAGATTTTAATAAAGTTCTTAGGATAATGTGCTCTCTGCTGATATATTCTCACATAACCAAGAGTATGTGCCTCCTTTTAGAAGAAAAGGAGAAGTGCTTCAGTAGAAGTAGTGTAATCAATAAGAAAAATAAATCCAAAAGGCAAAAACTAAATCAACATCTTGTTAAAGATATATTAAAATTTCTAGGGCCAAATACAAAAATGGATGGGTCCTATAGGTGAAGATCATATCAATAGAAGCTAATTTATCTTCAAGGACAAAGTAACATCGGGTGATTCCTATCAAAAAGAGTGTTGAAAGGGTAAGTTATTATTATCTACAATATCACTGATAAAGTCCAGTAATGTTTAGTTTGCAGAGTTTTATGCTATTTATTCATGTCATTTCTCTTTGTTCCTTTCCCTAAATTATTAGCAAATTGGTAAAAGCTTTTTTCTACCTCTGATGGTGGAAACGCACCTATAATGGAGATGGTAAGGGCAGCTAAGGGGTTTTGGAGGAGGCTGCATTTTTGTTTAAATAGGTGCCCTTTAACCTATTTGTTAATAATTTAAGGAAGGTTGCTTAAAAAGCATTGTTTTACATTAAATAGAATACATAGCAGAGTCAAGGTTCGGAACTAGGGCTTTGGCAAAGCTATGTTCTCTCAAAATTTGCACAAAGTTGATATAATACTGTGCTCTAGGGTTTTATGTTGGTTTTATTATACCAGAGAGTATGTGCCTCCAGATGTTCTTTTACAAGAAAAGAAGTGCTTGAGTACAAGGAGTCTGATCCATAAGAAGGATGGATCCAAAAGGCAACGACTAGATCATCATCTTGATAGAGATATGCATAAGTTCCTAGGGCCCAATCTGAAAAATGATGGGTTCTATAGGAGAAGATCATATCTTGTTAGAGATATCTTTAAGACCTAGGGGGGAGTCCATAAGATGGATGGGTCCTATAGGTGAAGAGCATATGCAAATCTTATTATTGCTATGTTTAAGTACCTTGGGCCCAGTCCATGCAATGGATGGATCCTATAGGTGAAGACCATATCAATAGAAGCTAATTCATCTTCAAGGACAAAGCAACATCGGGTGATTCCTATCAAAAAGTGCGTTGAAAGGGTAAGTTATTATTATCTAGAATATAACTGATAAAGTCCAGTAATGTTTAGTTTGTAGAGTTTTATGCTATTTCTTCATGTCATTTCTTTTTGTTCCTTTCCCTAAATTATTAGCAAATTGGTAAAAGCTTTTTTCTACCTCTGATGGTGGAAAACGCACCTATAATGGAGATGGTAAGGGCAGCTAAGGGGTTTTGGAGGAGGCTGCATTTTTGTTTAAATAGGTGCCCTTTAACCAATTTGGTAATAATTTAAGGAAGGTTGCTTAAAAAGCATTATTTTACATGAAATAGAATACATAGCAGAGTCAAGTTTCGGAACTAGGGCTTTGGCAAAGCTGTGTTCTCTCAAAATTTGCACAAAGTTGATATAATACTGTGCTCTAGGGTTTTATGTTGGTTTTATTATACCAGAAAGTATGTGCCTCCAGATGTTCTTTTACAAGAAAAGAAGTGCTTGAGTACAAGGAGTCTGATCCATAAGAAGGATGGATCCGAAAGGCAACGACTAGAACATCATCTTGTTAGAAATATGCATAAGTTCCTAGGGCCCAATCTAAACAATGATGGGTCCTATAGGTGAAGATCATATCTTGTTAGAGATATATTTAAGACCTAGGGGGGAGTCCATGAGATGGATGGGTCCTATAGGTGAAGAGCATATGCAAATCGTATTATTGCTATGTTTAAGTACCTTGGGCCCAGTCCATGCAATGGATGGATCCTATAGGTGAAGACCATATCAATAGAAGCTAATTCATCTTCAAGGACAAAGTAACATCGGGTGATTCCTATCAAAAAGTGCGTTGAAAGGGTAAGTTCTTATTATCTAGAATATAACTGATAAAGTCCATTAATGTTTAGTTTGTAGAGTTTTATGCCAATTCTTCATGTCATTTCTATTTGTTACTTTCCCTAAATTATTAGCAAATTGATAAAAGCTTTTTTCTACCTCTGATGGTGGAAAACGCACCTATAATGGAGATGGTAAGGGCAGCTAAGGGGTTTTGGAGGAGGCTGCATTTTTGTTTAAATAGGTGCCCTTTAACCAATTTGTTAATAATTTAAGGAAGGTTGCTTAAAAAGCATTGTTTTACATTAAATAGAATACATAGCAGAGTCAAGGTTCGGAACTAGGGCTTTGGCAAAGCTGTGTTCTCTCAAAATTTGCACAAAGTTGATATAATATTGTGCTCTAGGGTTTTATGTTAGTTTTATTATACCAGAAAGTATCTGCCTCCAGATGTTCTTTTACAAGAAAAGAAGTGCTTGAGTACAAGGAGTCTGATCCAAAATTAAGGATAGATCCAAAAGGCAACGACTAGAACATCATCTTGTTAGAGATATGCATAAGTTCCTAGGGCCCAATCTAAACAATGATGGGTCCTATAGGAGAAGATCATATCTTGTTAGAGATATATTTAAGACCTAGGGGGGAGTCCATAAGATGGATGGGTCCTATAGGTGAAGAGCATATGCAAATCGTATTATTGCTATGTTTAAGTACCTTGGGCCCAGTCCATGCAATGGATGGATCCTATAGGTGAAGACCATATCAATAGAAGCTAATTCATCTTCAAGGACAAAGTAACATCGGGTGATTCCTATCAAAAAGTGCGTTGAAAGGGTAAGTTATTATTATCTAGAATATAACTGATAAAGTCCAGTAATGTTTAGTTTGTAAAGTTTTATGCCAATTCTTCATGTCATTTCTATTTGTTACTTTCCCTAAATTATTAGCAAATTGGTAAAAGCTTTTTTCTACCTCTGATGGTGGAAAACGCACCTATAATGGAGATGGTAAGGGCAGCTAAGGGGTTTTGGAGGAGGCTGCATTTTTGTTTAAATAGGTGCCCTTCAACCAATTTGTTAATAATTTAAAGAAGGTTGCTTAAAAAGCATTGTTTTACATTTAATAGAATACATAGCAGAGTCAAGGTTCGGAACTAGGGCTTTGGCAAAGCAATGTTCTCTCAAAATTTGCACAAAGTTGATATAATACTGTGCTCTAGGGTTTTATGTTGGTTTTATTATACCAGAGAGTATGTGCCTCCAGATGTTCTTTTACAAGAAAAGAAGTGCTTGAGTACAAGGAGTCTGATCCATAAGAAGGATGGATCCAAAAGGCAACGACTAGATCATCATCTTGATAGAGATATGCATCAGTTCCTAGGGCCCAATCTGAAAAATGATGGGTCCTATAGGAGAAGATCATATCTTGTTAGAGATATCTTTAAGACCTAGGGGGGAGTCCATAAGATGGATGGGTCCTATAGGTGAAGAGCATATGCAAAACTTATTATTGCTATGTTTAAGTACCTTGGGCCCAGTCCATGCAATGGATGGATCCTATAGGTGAAGACCATATCAATAGAAGCTAATTCATCTTCAAGGACAAAGCAACATCGGGTGATTCCTATCAAAAAGTGCGTTGAAAGGGTAAGTTATTATTATCTAGAATATAACTGATAAAGTCCAGTAATGTTTAGTTTGTAGAGTTTTATGCTATTTTTTCATGTCATTTCTCTTTGTTCCTTTCCCTAAATTATTAGCAAATTGGTAAAAGCTTTTTTCTACCTGTGATGGTGGAAAACGCACCTATAATAAAGATGGTAAGGGCAGCTAAGGGGTTTTGGAGGAGGCTGCATTTTTGTTTAAATAGGTGCCCTTTAACCAATTTGTTAATAATTTAAGGAAGGTTGCTTAAAAAGCATTGTTTTACATGAAATAGAATACATAGCAGAGTCAAGGTTCGGAACTAGGGCTTTGGCAAAGCTGTGTTCTCTCAAAATTTGCACAAAGTTGATATAATACTGTGCTCTAGTGTTTTATGTTGGTTTTATTATACCAGAAAGTATCTGCCTCCAGATGTTCTTTTACAAGAAAAGAAGTGCTTGAGTACAAGGAGTCTGATCCATAAGAAGGATGGATCCTAAAGGCAACGACTAGAACATCATCTTGTTAGAGATATGCATAAGTTCCTAGGACCCAATCTAAACAATGATGGGTCCTATAGGTGAAGATCATATCTTGTTAGAGATATATTTAAGACCTAGGGGGGAGTCCATAAGATGGATGGGTCCTATAGGTGAAGAGCATATGCAAATCGTATTATTGCTATGTTTAAGTACCTTGGGCCCAGTCCATGCAATGGATGGATCCTATAGGTGAAGACCATATCAATAGAAGCTAATTCATCTTCAAGGACAAAGTAACATCGGGTGATTCCTATCAAAAAGTGCGTTGAAAGGGTAAGTTATTATTATCTCGAATATAACTGATATAGTCCAGTAATGTTTAGTTTGTAGAGTTTTATGCCAATTCTTCATGTCATTTCTATTTGTTACTTTCCCTAAATTATTAGCAAATTGGTAAAAGCTTTTTTCTACCTCTGATGGTGGAAAACGCACCTATAATGGAGATGGTAAGGGCAGCTAAGGGGTTTTGGAGGAGGCTGCATTTTTGTTTAAATAGGTGCCCTTTAACCAATTTGTTAATAATTTAAGCAAGGTTGCTTAAAAAGCATTGTTTTACATTAAATAGAATACATAGCAGAGTCAAGGTTCGGAACTAGGGCTTTGGCAAAGCTATGTTCTCTCAAAATTTGCACAAAGTTGATATAATACTGGGCTCTAGGGTTTTATGTTGATTTTATTATACCAGAGAGTATGTGCCTCCAGATGTTCTTTTACAAGAAAAGAAGTGCTTGAGTACAAGGAGTCTGATCCATAAGAAGGATGGATCCAAAAGGCAACGACTAGATCAACATCTTGATAGAGATATGCATAAGTTCCTAGGGCCCAATCTGAAAAATGATGGGTCCTACAGGAGAAGATCATATCTTGTTAGAGATATCTTTAAGACCTAGGGGGGAGTCCATAAGATGGATGGGTCCTATAGGTGAAGAGCATATGCAAATCGTATTATTGCTATGTTTAAGTACCTTGGGCCCAGTCCATGCAATGGATGGATCCTATAGGTGAAGACCATATCAATAGAAGCTAATTCATCTTCAAGGACAAAGTAACATCGGGTGATTCCTATCAAAAAGTGCGTTGAAAGGGTAAGTTATTATTATCTGGAATATAACTGATAAAGTCCAGTAATGTTTAGTTTGTAGAGTTTTATGCTATTTCTTCATGTCATTTCTCTTTGTTCCTTTCCCTAAATTATTAGCAAATTGGTAAAAGCTTTTTTCTACCTCTGATGGTGGAAAACGCACCAATAATGGAGATGGTAAGGGCAGCTAAGGGGTTTTGGAGGAGGCTGCATTTTTGTTTAAATAGGTGCCCTTTAACCAATTTGGTAATAATGTAAGGAAGGTTGCTTAAAAAGCATTGTTTTACATGAAATAGAATACATAGCAGAGTCAAGGTTCGGAACTAGGGCTTTGGCAAAGCTGTGTTCTCTCAAAATTTGCACGAAGTTGATATTATACTGTGCTCTAGGGTTTTATGTTGGTTTTATTATACCAGAAAGTATCTGCCTCCAGATGTTCTTTTACAAGAAAAGAAGTGCTTGAGTACAAGGAGTCTGATCCATAAGAAGGATGGATCCAAAAGGCAACGACTAGAACATCATCTTGTTAGAGATATGCATAAGTTCCTAGGGCCCAATCTAAACAATGATGGGTCCTATAGGTGAAGATCATATCTTGTTAGAGATATATTTAAGACCTAGGGGGGAGTCCATAAGATGGATGGGTCCTATAGGTGAAGAGCATATGCAAATCGTATCATTGCTATGTTTAAGTACCTTGGGCCCAGTCCATGCAATGGATGGATCCTATAGGTGAAGACCATATCAATAGAAGCTAATTCATCTTCAAGGACAAAGTAACATCGGGTGAGTCCTATCAAAAAGTGCGTTGAAAGGGTAAGTTATTATTATCTAGAATATAACTGATAAAGTCCAGTAATGTTTAGTTTGTAAAGTTTTATGCCAATTCTTCATGTCATTTCTATTTGTTACTTTCCCTAAATTATTAGCAAATTGGTAAAAGCTTTTTTCTACCTCTGATGGTGGAAAACGCACCTATAATGGAGATGGTAAGGGCAGCTAAGGGGTTTTGGAGGAGGCTGCATTTTTGTTTAAATAGGTGCCCTTTAACCAATTTGTTAATAATTTAAAGAAGGTTGCTTAAAAAGCATTGTTTTACATTTAATAGAATACATAGCAGAGTCAAGGTTCGGAACTAGGGCTTTGGCAAAGCTATGTTCTCTCAAAATTTGCACAAAGTTGATATAATACTGTGCTCTAGGGTTTTATGTTGGTTTTATTATACCAGAGAGTATGTGCCTCCAGATGTTCTTTTACAAGAAAAGAAGTGCTTGAGTACAAGGAGTCTGATCCATAAGAAGGATGGAACAAAAGGCAACGACTAGATCATCATCTTGATAGAGATATGCATCAGTTCCTAGGGCCCAATCTGAAAAATGATGGGTCCTATAGGAGAAGATCATATCTTGTTAGAGATATCTTTAAGACCTAGGGGGAGTCCATAAGATGGATGGGTCCTATAGGTGAAGAGCATATGCAAAACTTATTATTGCTATGTTTAAGTACCTTGGGCCCAGTCCATGCAATGGATGGATCCTATAGGTGAAGACCATATCAATAGAAGCTAATTCATCTTCAAGGACAAAGCAACATCGGGTGATTCCTATCAAAAAGTGCGTTGAAAGGGTAAGTTATTATTATCTAGAATATAACTGATAAAGTCCAGTAATGTTTAGTTTGTAGAGTTTTATGCTATTTCTTCATGTCATTTCTCTTTGTTACTTTCCCTAAATTATTAGCAAATTGGTAAAAGCTTTTTTCTACCTCTGATGGTGGAAAACGCACCTATAATGGAGATGGTAAGGGCAGCTAAGGGGTTTTGGAGGAGGCTGCATTTTTGTTTAAATAGGTGCCCTTTAACCAATTTGTTAATAATTTAAGGAAGGTTGCTTAAAAAGCATTGTTTTACATTAAATAGAATACATAGCAGAGTCAAGGTTCTGAACTAGGGCTTTGGCAAAGCTGTGTTCTCTCAAAATTTGCACAAAGTTGATATAATACTGTGCTCTAGTGTTTTATGTTGGTTTTATTATACCAGAAAGTATCTGCCTCCAGATGTTCTTTTACAAGAAAAGAAGTGCTTGAGTACAAGGAGTCTGATCCATAAGAAGGATGGATCCTAAAGGCAACGACTAGAACATCATCTTGTTAGAGATATGCATAAGTTCCTAGGACCCAATCTAAACAATAATGGGTCCTATAGGTGAAGATCATATCTTGTTAGAGATATATTTAAGACCTAGGGGGGAGTCCATAAGATGGATGGGTCCTATAGGTGAAGAGCATATGCAAATCGTATTATTGCTATGTTTAAGTACCTTGGGCCCAGTCCATGCAATGGATGGATCCTACAGGTGAAGACCATATCAATAGAAGCTAATTCATCTTCAAGGACAAAGTAACATCGGGTGATTCCTATCAGAAAGTGCGTGGAAAGTGTAAGTTATTATTATCTAGAATATAACTGATATAGTCCAGTAATGTTTAGTTTGTAGAGTTTTATGCCAATTCTTCATGTCATTTCTATTTGTTACTTTCCCTAAATTATTAGCAAATTGGTAAAAGCTTTTTTCTACCTCTGATGGTGGAAAACGCACCTATAATGGAGATGGTAAGGGCAGCTAAGGGGTTTTGGAGGAGGCTGCATTTTTGTTTAAATAGGTGCCCTTTAACCAATTTGGTAATAATTTAAGGAAGGTTGCTTAAAAAGCATTGTTTTACATTAAATAGAATACATAGCAGAGTCAAGGTTCGGAACTAGGGCTTTGGCAAAGCTGTGTTCTCTCAAAATTTGCACAAAGTTGATATAATACTGTGCTCTAGTGTTTTATGTTGGTTTTATTATACCAGAAAGTATCTGCCTCCAGATGTTCTTTTACAAGAAAAGAAGTGCTTGAGTACAAGGAGTCTGATCCATAAGAAGGATGGATCCAAAAGGCAACGACTAGAACATCATCTTGTTAGAGATATGCATAAGTTCCTAGGGCCCAATCTGAAAAATAATGGGTCCTATAGGTGAAGATCATATCTTGTTAGAGATATCTTTAAGACCTAGGGGGGAGTCCATAAGATGGATGGGTCCTATAGGTGAAGAGCATATGCAAATCGTATTATTGCTATGTTTAAGTACCTTGGGCCCAGTCCATGCAATGGATGGATCCTATAGGTGAAGACCATATCAATAGAAGCTAATTCATCTTCAAGGACAAAGTAACATCGGGTGATTCCTATCAAAAAGTGCGTTGAAAGGGTAAGTTATTATTATCTAGAATATAACTGATATAGTCCAGTAATGTTTAGTTTGTAGAGTTTTATGCCAATTCTTCATGTCATTTCTATTTGTTACTTTCCCTAAATTATTAGCAAATTGGTAAAAGCTTTTTTCTACCTCTGATGGTGGAAAACGCACCTATAATGGAGATGGTAAGGGCAGCTAAGGGGTTTTGGAGGAGGCTGCATTTTTGTTTAAATAGGTGCCCTTTAACCAATTTGGTAATAATTTAAGGAAGGTTGCTTAAAAAGCATTGTTTTACATTAAATAGAATACATAGCAGAGTCAAGGTTCGGAACTAGGGCTTTGGCAAAGCTATGTTCTCTCAAAATTTGCACAAAGTTGATATAATACTGTGCTCTAGGGTTTTATGTTGGTTTTATTATACCAGAGAGTATGTGCCTCCAGATGTTCTTTTACAAGAAAAGAAGTGCTTGAGTACAAGGAGTCTGATCCATAAGAAGGATGGATCCAAAAGGCAACGACTAGAACATCATCTTGTTAGAGATATGCATAAGTTCCTAGGGCCCAATCTAAACAATTATGGGTCCTATAGGTGAAGATCATATCTTGTTAGAGATATATTTAAGACCTAAGGGGGAGTCCATAAGATGGATGGGTCCTATAGGTGAAGAGCATATGCAAATCGTATTATTGCTATGTTTAAGTACCTTGGGCCCAGTCCATGCAATGGATGGATCCTATAGGTGAAGACCATATCAATAGAAGCTAATTCATCTTTATGGACAAAGTAACATCAGGTGATTCCTATCAAAAAGTGCGTTGAAAGGGTAAGTTATTATTATCTAGAATATAACTGATAAAGTCCAGTAATGTTTAGTTTGTAAAGTTTTATGCCAATTCTTCATGTCATTTCTATTTGTTACTTTCCCTAAATTATTAGCAAATTGGTAAAAGCTTTTTTCTACCTCTGATGGTGGAAAACGCACCTATAATGGAGATGGTAAGGGCAGCTAAGGGGTTTTGGAGGAGGCTGCATTTTTGTTTAAATAGGTGCCCTTTAACCAATTTGGTAATAATTTAAGGAAGGTTGCTTAAAAAGCATTGTTTTACATTAAATAGAATACATAGCAGAGTCAAGGTTCGGAACTAGGGCTTTGGCAAAGCTATGTTCTCTCAAAATTTGCACAAAGTTGATATAATACTGTGCTCTAGGGTTTTATGTTGGTTTTATTATACCAGAGAGTATGTGCCTCCAGATGTTCTTTTACAAGAAAAGAAGTGCTTGAGTACAAGGAGTCTGATCCATAAGAAGGATGGATCCAAAAGGCAACGACTAGATCTTCATCTTGATAGAGATATGCATAAGTTCCTAGGGCCCAATCTGAAAAATGATGGGTACTATAGGAGAAGATCATATCTTGTTAGAGATATCTTTAAGACCTAAGGGGGAGTCCATAAGATGGATGGGTCCTATAGGTGAAGAGCATATGCAAATCTTATTATTGCTATGTTTAAGTACCTTGGGCCCAGTCCATGCAATGGTGGATCCTATAGGTGAAGACCATATCAATAGAAGCTAATTCATCTTCAAGGACAAAGCAACATCGGGTGATTCCTATCAAAAAGTGCGTTGAAAGGGTAAGTTATTATTATCTAGAATATAACTGATAAAGTCCAGTAATGTTTAGTTTGTAGAGTTTTATGCTATTTCTTCATGTCATTTCTCTTTGTTCCTTTCCCTAAATTATTAGCAAATTGGTAAAAGCTTTTTTCTACCTCTGATGGTGGAAAACGCACCTATAATGGAGATGGTAAGGGCAGCTAAGGGGTTTTGGAGGAGGCTGCATTTTTGTTTAAATAGGTGCCCTTTAACCAATTTGGTAATAATTTAAGGAAGGTTGCTTAAAAAGCATTGTTTTACATGAAATAGAATACATAGCAGAGTCAAGGTTCGGAACTAGGGCTTTGGCAAAGCTGTGTTCTCTCAAAATTTGCACAAAGTTGATATAATACTGTGCTCTAGGGTTTTATGTTGGTTTTATTATACCAGAAAGTATCTGCCTCCAGATGTTCTTTTACAAGAAAAGAAGTGCTTGAGTACAAGGAGTCTGATCCATAAAAAGGATGGATCCAAAATGCAACGACTAGAACATCATCTTGTTAGAGATATGCATAAGTTCCTAGGGCCCAATCTAAACAATGATGGGTCCTATAGGTGAAGATCATATCTTGTTAGAGATATATTTAAGACCTAGGGGAAAGTCCATAAGATGGATGGGTCCTATAGGTGAAGAGCATATGCAAATCGTATTATTGCTATGTTTAAATACCTTGGGCCCAGTCCATGCAATGGATGGATCCTACAGGTAAAGACCATATCAATAGAAGCTAATTCATCTTCAAGGACAAAGTAACATCGGGTGATTCCTATCAAAAAGTGCGTTGAAAGGGTAAGTTATTATTATCTAGAATATAACTGATAAAGTCCAGTAATGTTTAGTTTGTAGAGTTTTATGCCAATTCTTCATGTCATTTCTATTTGTTACTTTCCCTAAATTATTAGCAAATTGGTAAAAGCTTTTTTCTACCTCTGATGGTGGAAAACGCACCTATAATGGAGATGGTAAGGGCAGCTAAGGGGTTTTGGAGGAGGCTGCATTTTTGTTTAAATAGGTGCCCTTTAACCAATTTGGTAATAATTTAAGGAAGGTTGCTTAAAAAGCATTGTTTTACATTAAATAGAATACATAGCAGAGTCAAGGTTCGGAACTAGGGCTTTGGCAAAGCTATGTTCTCTCAAAATTTGCACAAAGTTGATATAATACTGTGCTCTAGGGTTTTATGTTGGTTTTATTATACCAGAGAGTATGTGCCTCCAGATGTTCTTTTACAAGAAAAGAAGTGCTTGAGTTCAAGGAGTCTGATCCATAAGAAGAATGGATCCAAAAGGCAACGACTAGATCTTCATCTTGATAGAGATATGCATAAGTTCCTAGGGCCCAATCTGAAAAATGATGGGTCCTATAGGAGAAGATCATATCTTGTTAGAGATATCTTTAAGACCTAAGGGGGAGTCCATAAGATGGATGGGTCCTATAGTTGAAGAGCATATGCAAATCTTATTATTGCTATGTTTAAGTACCTTGGGCCCAGTCCATGCAATGGATGGATCCTATAGGTGAAGATCATATCAATAGAAGCTAATTCATCTTCAAGGACAAAGCAACATCGGGTGATTCCTATCAAAAAGTGCGTTGAAAGGGTAAGTTATTATTATCTAGAATATAACTGATAAAGTCCAGTAATGTTTAGTTTGTATAGTTTTATGCTATTTCTTCATGTCATTTCTCTTTGTTCCTTTCCCTAAATTATTAGCAAATTGGTAAAAGCTTTTTTCTACCTGTGATGGTGGAAAACGCACCTATAATGGAGATGGTAAGGGCAGCTAAGGGGTTTTGGAGGAGGCTGCATTTTTGTTTAAATAGGTGCCCTTTAACCAATTTGGTAATAATTTAAGGAAGGTTGCTTAAAAAGCATTGTTTTACATGAAATAGAATACATAGCAGAGTCAAGGTTCGGAACTAGGGCTTTGGCAAAGCTGTGTTCTCTCAAAATTTGCACAAAGTTGATATAATACTGTGCTCTAGGGTTTTATGTTGGTTTTATTATACCAGAAAGTATCTGCCTCCAGATGTTCTTTTACAAGAAAAGAAGTGCTTGAGTACAAGGAGTCTGATCCATAAGAAGGATGGATCCAAAAGGCAACGACTAGAACATCATCTTGTTAGAGATATGCATAAGTTCCTAGGGCCCAATCTAAACAATGATGGGTCCTATAGGTGAAGATCATATCTTGTTAGAGATATATTTAAGACCTAGGGGGGAGTCCATAAGATGGATGGGTCCTATAGGTGAAGAGCATATGCAAATCGTATTATTGCTATGTTTAAGTACCTTGGGCCCAGTCCATGCAATGGATGGATCCTATAGGTGAAGACCATATCAATAGAAGCTAATTCATCTTCAAGGACAAAGTAACATCGGGTGATTCCTATCAAAAAGTGCGTTGAAAGGGTAAGTTATTATTATCTAGAATATAACTGATAAAGTCCAGTAATGTTTAGTTTGTAAAGTTTTATGCCAATTCTTCATGTCATTTCTATTTGTTACTTTCCCTAAATTATTAGCAAATTGGTAAAAGCTTTTTTCTACCTCTGATGGTGGAAAACGCACCTATAATGGAGATGGTAAGGGCAGCTAAGGGGTTTTGGAGGAGGCTGCATTTTTGTTTAAATAGGTGCCCTTTAACCAATTTGTTAATAATTTAAAGAAGGTTGCTTAAAAAGCATTGTTTTACATTTAATAGAATACATAGCAGAGTCAAGGTTCGGAACTAGGGCTTTGGCAAAGCTATGTTCTCTCAAAATTTGCACAAAGTTGATATAATACTGTGCTCTAGGGTTTTATGTTGGTTTTATTATACCAGAGAGTATGTGCCTCCAGATGTTCTTTTACAAGAAAAGAAGTGCTTGAGTACAAGGAGTCTGATCCATAAGAAGGATGGATCCAAAAGGCAACGACTAGATCATCATCTTGATAGAGATATGCATCAGTTCCTAGGGCCCAATCTGAAAAATGATGGGTCCTATAGGAGAAGATCATATCTTGTTAGAGATATCTTTAAGACCTAGGGGGAGTCCATAAGATGGATGGGTCCTATAGGTGAAGAGCATATGCAAATCTTATTATTGCTATGTTTAAGTACCTTGGGCCCAGTCCATGCAATGGATGGATCCTATAGGTGAAGACCATATCAATAGAAGCTAATTCATCTTCAAGGACAAAGCAACATCGGGTGATTCCTATCAAAAAGTGCGTTGAAAGGGTAAGTTATTATTATCTAGAATATAACTGATAAAGTCCAGTAATGTTTAGTTTGTAGAGTTTTATGCTATTTCTTCATGTCATTTCTCTTTGTTCCTTTCCCTAAATTATTAGCAAATTGGAAAAAGCTTTTTTCTACCTGTGATGGTTGAAAACGCACCTATAATGGAGATGGTAAGGGCAGCTAAGGGGTTTTGGAGGAGGCTGCATTTTTGTTTAAATAGGTGCCCTTTAACCAATTTGTTAATAATTTAAGGAAGGTTGCTTAAAAAGCATTGTTTTACATTAAATAGAATACATAGCAGAGTCAAGGTTCGGAACTAGGGCTTTGGCAAAGCTGTGTTCTCTCAAAATTTGCACAAAGTTGATATAATACTGTGCTCTAGTGTTTTATGTTGGTTTTATTATACCAGAAAGTATCTGCCTCCAGATGTTCTTTTACAAGAAAAGAAGTGCTTGAGTACAAGGAGTCTGATCCATAAGAAGGATGGATCCTAAAGGCAACGACTAGAACATCATCTTGTTAGAGATATGCATAAGTTCCTAGGACCCAATCTAAACAATAATGGGTCCTATAGGTGAAGATCATATCTTGTTAGAGATATATTTAAGACCTAGGGGGGAGTCCATAAGATGGATGGGTCCTATAGGTGAAGAGCATATGCAAATCGTATTATTGCTATGTTTAAGTACCTTGGGCCCAGTCCATGCAATGGATGGATCCTATAGGTGAAGACCATATCAATAGAAGCTAATTCATCTTCAAGGACAAAGTAACATCGGGTGATTCCTATCAAAAAGTGCGTTGAAAGGGTAAGTTATTATTATCTAGAATATAACTGATATAGTCCAGTAATGTTTAGTTTGTAGAGTTTTATGCCAATTCTTCATGTCATTTCTATTTGTTACTTTCCCTAAATTATTAGCAAATTGGTAAAAGCTTTTTTCTACCTCTGATGGTGGAAAACGCACCTATAATGGAGATGGTAAGGGCAGCTAAGGGGTTTTGGAGGAGGCTGCATTTTTGTTTAAATAGGTGCCCTTTAACCAATTTGTTAATAATTTAAGGAAGGTTGCTTAAAAAGCATTGTTTTACATTAAATAGAATACATAGCAGAGTCAAGGTTCTGAACTAGGGCTTTGGCAAAGCTGTGTTCTCTCAAAATTTGCACAAAGTTGATATAATACTGTGCTCTAGTGTTTTATGTTGGTTTTATTATACCAGAAAGTATCTGCCTCCAGATGTTCTTTTACAAGAAAAGAAGTGCTTGAGTACAAGGAGTCTGATCCATAAGAAGGATGGATCCAAAAGGCAACGACTAGAACATCATCTTGTTAGAGATATGCATAAGTTCCTAGGACCCAATCTAAACAATAATGGGTCCTATAGGTGAAGATCATATCTTGTTAGAGATATATTTAAGACCTAGGGGGGAGTCCATAAGATGGATGGGTCCTATAGGTGAAGAGCATATGCAAATCTTATTATTGCTATGTTTAAGTACCTTGGGCCCAGTCCATGCAATGGATGGATCCTATAGGTGAAGACCATATCAATAGAAGCTAATTCATCTTCAAGGACAAAGCAACATCGGGTGATTCCTATCAAAAAGTGCGTTGAAAGGGTAAGTTATTATTATCTAGAATATAACTGATAAAGTCCAGTAATGTTTAGTTTGTAGAGTTTTATGCTATTTCTTCATGTCATTTCTCTTTGTTCCTTTCCCTAAATTATTAGCAAATTGGTAAAAGCTTTTTTCTACCTCTGATGGTGGAAAACGCACCTATAATGGAGATGGTAAGGGCAGCTAAGGGGTTTTGGAGGAGGCTGCATTTTTGTTTAAATAGGTGCCCTTTAACCAATTTGGTAATAATTTAAGGAAGGTTGCTTAAAAAGCATTGTTTTACATTAAATAGAATACATAGCAGAGTCAAGGTTCGGAACTAGGGCTTTGGCAAAGCTGTGTTCTCTCAAAATTTGCACAAAGTTGATATAATACTGTGCTCTAGGGTTTTATGTTGGTTTTATTATACCAGAAAGTATCTGCCTCCAGATGTTCTTTTACAAGAAAAGAAGTGCTTGAGTACAAGGAGTCTGATCCATAAGAAGGATGGATCCAAAAGGCAACGACTAGAACATCATCTTGTTAGAGATATGCATAAGTTCCTAGGGCCCAATCTAAACAATGATGGGTCCTATAGGTGAAGATCATATCTTGTTAGAGATATATTTAAGACCTAGGGGGAGTCCATAAGATGGATGGGTCCTATAGGTGAAGAGCATATGCAAATCGTATTATTGCTATGTTTAAGTACCTTGGGCCCAGTCCATGCAATGGATGGATCCTATAGGTGAAGACCATATCAATAGAAGCTAATTCATCTTCAAGGACAAAGTAACATCGGGTGATTCCTATCAAAAAGTGCGTTGAAAGGGTAAGTTATTATTATCTAGAATATAACTGATAAAGTCCAGTAATGTTTAGTTTGTAGAGTTTTATGCTATTCTTCATGTCATTTCTCTTTGTTACTTTCCCTAAATTATTAGCAAATTGGTAAAAGCTTTTTTCTACCTCTGATGGTGGAAAACGCACCTATAATGGAGATGGTAAGGGCAGCTAAGGGGTTTTGGAGGAGGCTGCATTTTTGTTTAAATAGGTGCCCTTTAACCAATTTGGTAATAATTTAAGGAAGGTTGCTTAAAAAGCATTGTTTTACATGAAATAGAATACATAGCAGAGTCAAGGTTCGGAACTAGGGCTTTGGCAAAGCTGTGTTCTCTCAAAATTTGCACAAAGTTGATATAATACTGTGCTCTAGGGTTTTATGTTGGTTTTATTATACCAGAAAGTATCTGCCTCCAGATGTTCTTTTACAAGAAAAGAAGTGCTTGAGTACAAGGAGTCTGATCCATAAGAAGGATGGATCCAAAATGCAACGACTAGAACATCATCTTGTTAGAGATATGCATAAGTTCCTAGGGCCCAATCTAAACAATTATGGGTCCTATAGGTGAAGATCATATCTTGTTAGAGATATATTTAAGACCTAGGGGGAAGTCCATAAGATGGATGGGTCCTATAGGTGAAGAGCATATGCAAATCGTATTATTGCTATGTTTAAGTACCTTGGGCCCAGTCCATGCAATGGATGGATCCTACAGGTGAAGACCATATCAATAGAAGCTAATTCATCTTCAAGGACAAAGTAACATCGGGTGATTCCTATCAAAAAGTGCGTTGAAAGGGTAAGTTATTATTATCTAGAATATAACTGATAAAGTCCAGTAATGTTTAGTTTGTAGAGTTTTATGCCAATTCTTCATGTCATTTCTATTTGTTACTTTCCCTAAATTATTAGCAAATTGGTAAAAGCTTTTTTCTACCTCTGATGGTGGAAAACGCACCTATAATGGAGATGGTAAGGGCAGCTAAGGGGTTTTGGAGGAGGCTGCATTTTTGTTTAAATAGGTGCCCTTTAACCAATTTGGTACTAATTTAAGGAAGGTTGCTTAAAAAGCATTGTTTTACATTAAATAGAATACATAGCAGAGTCAAGGTTCGGAACTAGGGCTTTGGCAAAGCTATGTTCTCTCAAAATTTGCACAAAGTTGATATAATACTGTGCTCTAGGGTTTTATGTTGGTTTTATTATACCAGAGAGTATGTGCCTCCAGATGTTCTTTTACAAGAAAAGAAGTGCTTGAGTACAAGGAGTCTGATCCATAAGAAGGATGGATCCAAAAGGCAACGACTAGATCTTCATCTTGATAGAGATATGCATAAGTTCCTCGGGCCCAATCTGAAAAATGATGTGTCCTATAGGAGAAGATCATAGCTTGTTAGAGATATCTTTAAGACCTAAGGGGGAGTCCATAAGATGGATGGGTCCTATAGGTGAAGAGCATATGCAAATCTTATTATTGCTATGTTTAAGTACCTTGGGCCCAGTCCATGCAATGGATGGATCCTATAGGTGAAGACCATATCAATAGAAGCTAATCCATCTTCAAGGATAAAGCAACATCGGGTGATTCCTATCAAAAAGTGCGTTGAAAGGGTAAGTTATTATTATCTAGAATATAACTGATAAAGTCCAGTAATGTTTAGTTTGTAGAGTTTTATGCTATTTCTTCATGTCATTTCTCTTTGTTCCTTTCCCTAAATTATTAGCAAATTGGTAAAAGCTTTTTTCTACCTCTGATGGTGGAAAACGCACCTATAATGGAGATGGTAAGGGCAGCTAAGGGGTTTTGGAGGAGGCTGCATTTTTGTTTAAATAGGTGCCCTTTAACCAATTTGGTAATAATTTAAGGAAGGTTGCTTAAAAAGCATTGTTTTACATGAAATAGAATACATAGCAGAGTCAAGGTTCGGAACTAGGGCTTTGGCAAAGCTGTGTTCTCTCAAAATTTGCACAAAGTTGATATAATACTGTGCTCTAGGGTTATATGTTGGTTTTATTATACCAGAAAGTATCTGCCTCCAGATGTTCTTTTACAAGAAAAGAAGTGCTTGAGTACAAGGAGTCTGATCCATAAGAAGGATGGATCCAAAAGGCAACGACTAGAACATCATCTTGTTAGAGATATGCATAAGTTCCTAGGGCCCAATCTAAACAATGATGGGTCCTATAGGTGAAGATCATATCTTGTTAGAGATATATTTAAGACCTAGGGGGGAGTCCATAAGATGGATGGGTCCTATAGGTGAAGAGCATATGCAAATCGTATTATTGCTATGTTTAAGTACCTTGGGCCCAGTCCATGCAATGGATGGATCCTATAGGTGAAGACCATATCAATAGAAGCTAATTCATCTTCAAGGACAAAGTAACATCGGGTGATTCCTATCAAAAAGTGCGTTGAAAGGGTAAGTTATTATTATCTAGAATATAACTGATAAAGTCCAGTAATGTTTAGTTTGTAGAGTTTTATGCCAATTCTTCATGTCATTTCTATTTGTTACTTTCCCTAAATTATTAGCAAATTGGTAAAAGCTTTTTTCTACCTCTGATGGTGGAAAACGCACCTATAATGGAGATGGTAAGGGCAGCTAAGGGGTTTTGGAGGAGGCTGCATTTTTGTTTAAATAGGTGCCCTTTAACCAATTTGGTAATAATTTAAGGAAGGTTGCTTAAAAAGCATTGTTTTACATTAAATAGAATACATAGCAGAGTCAAGGTTCGGAACTAGGGCTTTGGCAAAGCTATGTTCTCTCAAAATTTGCACAAAGTTGATATAATACTGTGCTCTAGGGTTTTATGTTGGTTTTATTATACCAGAGAGTATGTGCCTCCAGATGTTCTTTTACAAGAAAAGAAGTGCTTGAGTACAAGGAGTCTGATCCATAAGAAGGATGGATCCAAAAGGCAACGACTAGATCATCATCTTGATAGAGATATGCATAAGTTCCTAGGGCCCAATCTGAAAAATGATGGGTCCTATAGGAGAAGATCATATCTTGTTAGAGATATCTTTAAGACCTAGGGGGAGTCCATAAGATGGATGGGTCCTATAGGTGAAGAGCATATGCAAATCGTATTATTGCTATGTTTAAGTACCTTGGGCCCAGTCCATGCAATGGATGGATCCTATAGGTGAAGACCATATCAATAGAAGCTAATTCATCTTCAAGGACAAAGCAACATCGGGTGATTCCTATCAAAAAGTGCGTTGAAAGGGTAAGTTATTATTATCTAGAATATAACTGATAAAGTCCAGTAATGTTTAGTTTGTAGAGTTTTATGCTATTTCTTCATGTCATTTCTCTTTGTTCCTTTCCCTAAATTATTAGCAAATTGGAAAAAGCTTTTTTCTACCTGTGA
Source organism: Bufo bufo (assembly GCF_905171765.1). NCBI lineage: Eukaryota > Metazoa > Chordata > Amphibia > Anura > Bufonidae > Bufo > Bufo bufo. The sequence continues at coordinate 355,750,083 of NC_053391.1, read as the reverse complement.
TGGTTGAAAACGCACCTATAATGGAGATGGTAAGGGCAGCTAAGGGGTTTTGGAGGAGGCTGCATTTTTGTTTAAATAGGTGCCCTTTAACCAATTTGGTAATAATTTAAGGAAGGTTGCTTAAAAAGCATTGTTTTACATTAAATAGAATACATAGCAGAGTCAAGGTTCGGAACTAGGGCTTTGGCAAAGCTGTGTTCTCTCAAAATTTGCACAAAGTTGATATAATACTGTGCTCTAGTGTTTTATGTTGGTTTTATTATCCCAGAAAGTATCTGCCTCCAGATGTTCTTTTACAAGAAAAGAAGTGCTTGAGTACAAGGAGTCTGATCCATAAGAAGGATGGATCCTAAAGGCAACGACTAGAACATCATCTTGTTAGAGATATGCATAAGTTCCTAGGGCCCAATCTAAACAATGATGGGTCCTATAGGTGAAGATCATATCTTGTTAGAGATATATTTAAGACCTAGGGGGGAGTCCATAAGATGGATGGGTCCTATAGGTGAAGAGCATATGCAAATCGTATTATTGCTATGTTTAAGTACCTTGGGCCCAGTCCATGCAATGGATGGATCCTATAGGTGAAGACCATATCAATAGAAGCTAATTCATCTTCAAGGACAAAGTAACATCGGGTGATTCCTATCAAAAAGTGCGTTGAAAGGGTAAGTTATTATTATCTAGAATATAACTGATAAAGTCCAGTAATGTTTAGTTTGTAGAGTTTTATGCCAATTCTTCATGTCATTTCTATTTGTTACTTTCCCTAAATTATTAGCAAATTGGTAAAAGCTTTTTTCTACCTCTGATGGTGGAAAACGCACCTATAATGGAGATGGTAAGGGCAGCTAAGGGGTTTTGGAGGAGGCTGCATTTTTGTTTAAATAGGTGCCCTTTAACCAATTTGTTAATAATTTAAGGAAGGTTGCTTAAAAAGCATTGTTTTACATTAAATAGAATACATAGCAGAGTCAAGGTTCGGAACTAGGGCTTTGGCAAAGCTGTGTTCTCTCAAAATTTGCACAAAGTTGATATAATACTGTGCTCTAGTGTTTTATGTTGGTTTTATTATACCAGAAAGTATCTGCCTCCAGATGTTCTTTTACAAGAAAAGAAGTGCTTGAGTACAAGGAGTCTGATCCATAAGAAGGATGGATCCAAAAGGCAACGACTAGAACATCATCTTGTTAGAGATATGCATAAGTTCCTAGGGCCCAATCTAAACAATAATGGGTCCTATAGGTGAAGATCATATCTTGTTAGAGATATATTTAAGACCTAGGGGGGAGTCCATAAGATGGATGGGTCCTATAGGTGAAGAGCATATGCAAATCTTATTATTGCTATGTTTAAGTACCTTGGGCCCAGTCCATGCAATGGATGGATCCTATAGGTGAAGACCATATCAATAGAAGCTAATTCATCTTCAAGGACAAAGCAACATCGGGTGATTCCTATCAAAAAGTGCGTTGAAAGGGTAAGTTATTATTATCTAGAATATAACTGATAAAGTCCAGTAATGTTTAGTTTGTAGAGTTTTATGCTATTTCTTCATGTCATTTCTCTTTGTTCCTTTCCCTAAATTATTAGCAAATTGGAAAAAGCTTTTTTCTACCTCTGATGGTTGAAAACGCACCTATAATGGAGATGGTAAGGGCAGCTAAGGGGTTTTGGAGGAGGCTGCATTTTTGTTTAAATAGGTGCCCTTTAACCAATTTGTTAATAATTTAAGGAAGGTTGCTTAAAAAGCATTGTTTTACATTAAATAGAATACATAGCAGAGTCAAGGTTCGGAACTAGGGCTTTGGCAAAGCTGTGTTCTCTCAAAATTTGCACAAAGTTGATATAATACTGTGCTCTAGTGTTTTATGTTGGTTTTATTATACCAGAGAGTATGTGCCTCCAGATATTCTTTTACAAGAAAAGAAGTGCTTGAGTACAAGGAGTCTGATCCATAAGAAGGATGGATCCAAAAGGCAACGACTAGAACATCATCTTGTTAGAGATATGCATAAGTTCCTAGGACCCAATCTAAACAATAATGGGTCCTATAGGTGAAGATCATATCTTGTTAGAGATATCTTTAAGACCTAGGGGGGAGTCCATAAGATGGATGGGTCCTATAGGTGAAGAGCATATGCAAATCGTATTATTGCTATGTTTAAGTACCTTGGGCCCAGTCCATGCAATGGATGGATCCTATAGGTGAAGACCATATCAATAGAAGCTAATTCATCTTCAAGGACAAAGTAACATCGGGTGATTCCTATCAAAAAGTGCGTTGAAAGGGTAAGTTATTATTATCTAGAATATAACTGATATAGTCCAGTAATGTTTAGTTTGTAGAGTTTTATGCCAATTCTTCATGTCATTTCTATTTGTTACTTTCCCTAAATTATTAGCAAATTGGTAAAAGCTTTTTTCTACCTCTGATGGTGGAAAACGCACCTATAATGGAGATGGTAAGGGCAGCTAAGGGGTTTTGGAGGAGGCTGCATTTTTGTTTAAATAGGTGCCCTTTAACCAATTTGTTAATAATTTAAGGAAGGTTGCTTAAAAAGCATTGTTTTACATTAAATAGAATACATAGCAGAGTCAAGGTTCGGAACTAGGGCTTTGGCAAAGCTGTGTTCTCTCAAAATTTGCACAAAGTTGATATAATACTGTGCTCTAGGGTTTTATGTTGGTTTTATTATACCAGAAAGTATCTGCCTCCAGATGTTCTTTTACAAGAAAAGAAGTGCTTGAGTACAAGGAGTCTGATCCATAAGAAGGATGGATCCAAAAGGCAACGACTAGAACATCATCTTGTTAGAGATATGCATAAGTTCCTAGGACCCAATCTAAACAATAATGGGTCCTATAGGTGAAGATCATATCTTGTTAGAGATATATTTAAGACCTAGGGGGGAGTCCATAAGATGGATGGGTCCTATAGGTGAAGAGCATATGCAAATCGTATTATTGCTATGTTTAAGTACCTTGGGCCCAGTCCATGCAATGGATGGATCCTACAGGTGAAGACCATATCAATAGAAGCTAATTCATCTTCAAGGACAAAGTAACATCGGGTGATTCCTATCAAAAAGTGCGTTGAAAGGGTAAGTTATTATTATCTAGAATATAACTGATAAAGTCCAGTAATGTTTAGTTTGTAGAGTTTTATGCCAATTCTTCATGTCATTTCTATTTGTTACTTTCCCTAAATTATTAGCAAATTGGTAAAAGCTTTTTTCTACCTCTGATGGTGGAAAACGCACCTATAATGGAGATGGTAAGGGCAGCTAAGGGGTTTTGGAGGAGGCTGCATTTTTGTTTAAATAGGTGCCCTTTAACCAATTTGGTAATAATTTAAGGAAGGTTGCTTAAAAAGCATTGTTTTACATTAAATAGAATACATAGCAGAGTCAAGGTTCGGAACTAGGGCTTTGGCAAAGCTATGTTCTCTCAAAATTTGCACAAAGTTGATATAATACTGTGCTCTAGGGTTTTATGTTGGTTTTATTATACCAGAGAGTATGTGCCTCCAGATGTTCTTTTACAAGAAAAGAAGTGCTTGAGTACAAGGAGTCTGATCCATAAGAAGGATGGATCCAAAAGGCAACGACTAGAACATCATCTTGTTAGAGATATGCATAAGTTCCTAGGGCCCAATCTAAACAATTATGGGTCCTATAGGTGAAGATCATATCTTGTTAGAGATATATTTAAGACCTAGGGGGGAGTCCATAAGATGGATGGGTCCTATAGGTGAAGAGCATATGCAAATCGTATTATTGCTATGTTTAAGTACCTTGGGCCCAGTCCATGCAATGGATGGATCCTATAGGTGAAGACCATATCAATAGAAGCTAATTCATCTTCAAGGACAAAGTAACATCGGGTGATTCCTATCAAAAAGTGCGTTGAAAGGGTAAGTTATTATTATCTAGAATATAACTGATAAAGTCCAGTAATGTTTAGTTTGTAGAGTTTTATGCCAATTCTTCATGTCATTTCTATTTGTTACTTTCCCTAAATTATTAGCAAATTGGTAAAAGCTTTTTTCTACCTCTGATGGTGGAAAACGCACCTATAATGGAGATGGTAAGGGCAGCTAAGGGGTTTTGGAGGAGGCTGCATTTTTGTTTAAATAGGTGCCCTTTAACCAATTTGTTAATAATTTAAGGAAGGTTGCTTAAAAAGCATTGTTTTACATTAAATAGAATACATAGCAGAGTCAAGGTTCGGAACTAGGGCTTTGGCAAAGCTGTGTTCTCTCAAAATTTGCACAAAGTTGATATAATACTGTGCTCTAGGGTTTTATGTTGGTTTTATTATACCAGAAAGTATCTGCCTCCAGATGTTCTTTTACAAGAAAAGAAGTGCTTGAGTACAAGGAGTCTGATCCATAAGAAGGATGGATCCAAAAGGCAACGACTAGAACATCATCTTGTTAGAGATATGCATAAGTTCCTAGGGCCCAATCTAAACAATAATGGGTCCTATAGGTGAAGATCATATCTTGTTAGAGATATATTTAAGACCTAGGGGGGAGTCCATAAGATGGATTGGTCCTATAGGTGAAGAGCATATGCAAATCGTATTATTGCTATGTTTAAGTACCTTGGGCCCAGTCCATGCAATGGATGGATCCTATAGGTGAAGACAATATCAATAGAAGCTAATCCATCTTCAAGGATAAAGCAACATCGGGTGATTCATATCAAAAAGTGCGTTGAAAGGGTAAGTTATTATTATCTAGAATATAACTGATAAAGTCCAGTAATGTTTAGTTTGTAGAGTTTTATGCTATTTCTTCATGTCATTTCTATTTGTTACTTTCCCTAAATTATTAGCAAATTGGTAAAAGCTTTTTTCTACCTCTGATGGTGGAAAACGCACCTATAATGGAGATGGTAAGGGCAGCTAAGGGGTTTTGGAGGAGGCTGCATTTTTGTTTAAATAGGTGCCCTTTAACCAATTTGGTAATAGTTTAAGGAAGGTTGCTTAAAAAGCATTGTTTTACATTAAATAGAATACATAGCAGAGTCAAGGTTCGGAACTAGGGCTTTGGCAAAGCTATGTTCTCTCAAAATTTGCACAAAGTTGATATAATACTGTGCTCTAGGGTTTTATGTTGGTTTTATTATACCAGAGAGTATGTGCCTCCAGATGTTCTTTTACAAGAAAAGAAGTGCTTGAGTACAAGGAGTCTGATCCATATGAAGGATGGATCCAAAAGGCAACGACTAGAACATCATCTTGTTAGAGATATGCATAAGTTCCTAGGGCCCAATCTAAACAATTATGGGTCCTATAGGTGAAGATCATATCTTGTTAGAGATATATTTAAGACCTAAAGTGAAGTCCATAAGATGGATGGGTCCTATAGGTGAAGAGCATATGCAAATCGTAATATTGCTATGTTTAAGTACCTTGGGCCCAGTCCATGCAATGGATGGATCCTATAGGTGAAGACCATATCAATAGAAGCTAATTCATCTTCAAGGACAAAGCAACATCGGGTGATTCCTATCAAAAAGTGCGTTGAAAGGGTAAGTTATTATTATCTAGAATATAACTGATAAAGTCCAGTAATGTTTAGTTTGTAGAGTTTTATGCTATTTCTTCATGTCATTTCTCTTTGTTCCTTTCCCTAAATTATTAGCAAATTGGTAAAAGCTTTTTTCTACCTCTGATGGTGGAAAACGCACCTATAATGGAGATGGTAAGGGCAGCTAAGGGGTTTTGGAGGAGGCTGCATTTTTGTTTAAATAGGTGCCCTTTAACCAATTTGGTAATAATTTAAGGAAGGTTGCTTAAAAAGCATTGTTTTACATGAAATAGAATACATAGCAGAGTCAAGGTTCGGAACTAGGGCTTTGGCAAAGCTGTGTTCTCTCAAAATTTGCACAAAGTTGATATAATACTGTGCTCTAGGGTTTTATGTTGGTTTTATTATACCAGAAAGTATGTGCCTCCAGATGTTCTTTTACAAGAAAAGAAGTGCTTGAGTACAAGGAGTCTGATCCATAAGAAGGATGGATCCAAAAGGCAACGACTAGAACATCATCTTGTTAGAGATATGCATAAGTTCCTAGGGCCCAATCTGAAAAATGATGGGTCCTATAGGTGAAGATGATATCTTGTTAGAGATATCTTTAAGACCTAGGGGGAGTCCATAAGATGGATGGGTCCTATAGGTGAAGCGCATATGCAAATCGTATTATTGCTATGTTTAAGTACCTTGGGCCCAGTCCATGCAATGGATGGATCCTATAGGTGAAGACCATATCAATAGAAGCTAATTCATCTTCAAGGACAAAGTAACATCGGGTGATTCCTATCAAAAAGTGCGTTGAAAGGGTAAGTTATTATTATCTAGAATATAACTGATATAGTCCAGTAATGTTTAGTTTGTAGAGTTTTATGCCAATTCTTCATGTCATTTCTATTTGTTACTTTCCCTAAATTATTAGCAAATTGGTAAAAGCTTTTTTCTACCTCTGATGGTGGAAAACGCACCTATAATGGAGATGGTAAGGGCAGCTAAGGGGTTTTGGAGGAGGCTGCATTTTTGTTTAAATAGGTGCCCTTTAACCAATTTGGTAATAATTTAAGGAAGGTTGCTTAAAAAGCATTGTTTTACATTAAATAGAATACATAGCAGAGTCAAGGTTCGGAACTAGGGCTTTGGCAAAGCTATGTTCTCTCAAAATTTGCACAAAGTTGATATAATACTGTGCTCTAGGGTTTTATGTTGGTTTTATTATACCAGAAAGTATCTGCCTCCAGATGTTCTTTTACAAGAAAAGAAGTGCTTGAGTACAAGGAGTCTGATCCATAAGAAGGATGGATCCAAAAGGCAACGACTAGAACATCATCTTGTTAGAGATATGCATAAGTTCCTAGGGCCCAATCTAAACAATTATGGGTCCTATAGGTGAAGATCATATCTTGTTAGAGATATATTTAAGACCTAGGGGGAGTCCATAAGATGGATGGGTCCTATAGGTGAAGAGCATATGCAAATCGTATTATTGCTATGTTTAAGTACCTTGGGCCCAGTCCATGCAATGGATGGATCCTATAGGTGAAGACCATATCAATAGAAGCTAATTCATCTTTAAGGACAAAGTAACATCAGGTGATTCCTATCAAAAAGTGCGTTGAAAGGGTAAGTTATTATTATCTAGAATATAACTGATAAAGTCCAGTAATGTTTAGTTTGTAAAGTTTTATGCCAATTCTTCATGTCATTTCTATTTGTTACTTTCCCTAAATTATTAGCAAATTGGTAAAAGCTTTTTTCTACCTCTGATGGTGGAAAACGCACCTATAATGGAGATGGTAAGGGCAGCTAAGGGGTTTTGGAGGAGGCTGCATTTTTGTTTAAATAGGTGCCCTTTAACCAATTTGGTAATAATTTAAGGAAGGTTGCTTAAAAAGCATTGTTTTACATTAAATAGAATACATAGCAGAGTCAAGGTTCGGAACTAGGGCTTTGGCAAAGCTATGTTCTCTCAAAATTTGCACAAAGTTGATATAATACTGTGCTCTAGGGTTTTATGTTGGTTTTATTATACCAGAGAGTATGTGCCTCCAGATGTTCTTTTACAAGAAAAGAAGTGCTTGAGTACAAGGAGTCTGATCCATAAGAAGGATGGATCCAAAAGGCAACGACTAGATCTTCATCTTGATAGAGATATGCATAAGTTCCTAGGGCCCAATCTGAAAAATGATGGGCGCTATAGGAGAAGATCATATCTTGTTAGAGATATCTTTAAGACCTAAGGGGGAGTCCATAAGATGGATGGGTCCTATAGGTGAAGAGCATATGTAAATCTTATTATTGCTATGTTTAAGCACCTTGGGCCCAGTCCATGCAATGGATGGATCCTATAGGTGAAGACCATATCAATAGAAGCTAATTCATCTTCAAGGACAAAGCAACATCGGGTGATTCCTATCAAAAAGTGCGTTGAAAGGGTAAGTTATTATTATCTAGAATATAACTGATAAAGTCCAGTAATGTTTAGTTTGTAGAGTTTTATGCTATTTCTTCATGTCATTTCTCTTTGTTCCTTTCCCTAAATTATTAGCAAATTGGTAAAAGCTTTTTTCTACCTCTGATGGTGGAAAACGCACCTATAATGGAGATGGTAAGGGCAGCTAAGGGGTTTTGGAGGAGGCTGCATTTTTGTTTAAATAGGTGCCCTTTAACCAATTTGGTAATAATTTAAGGAAGGTTGCTTAAAAAGCATTGTTTTACATGAAATAGAATACATAGCAGAGTCAAGGTTCGGAACTAGGGCTTTGGCAAAGCTGTGTTCTCTCAAAATTTGCACAAAGTTGATATAATACTGTGCTCTAGGGTTTTATGTTGGTTTTATTATACCAGAAAGTATCTGCCTCCAGATGTTCTTTTACAAGAAAAGAAGTGCTTGAGTACAAGGAGTCTGATCCATAAGAAGGATGGATCCAAAAGGCAACGACTAGAACATCATCTTGTTAGAGATATGCATAAGTTCCTAGGGCCCAATCTAAACAATTATGGGTCCTATAGGTGAAGATCATATCTTGTTAGAGATATATTTAAGACCTAGGGGGGAGTCCATAAGATGGATGGGTCCTATAGGTGAAGAGCATATGCAAATCGTATTATTGCTATGTTTAAGTACCTTGGGCCCAGTCCATGCAATGGATGGATCCTATAGGTGAAGACCATATCAATAGAAGCTAATTCATCTTCAAGGACAAAGTAACATCGGGTGATTCCTATCAAAAAGTGCGTTGAAAGGGTAAGTTATTATTATCTAGAATATAACTGATAAAGTCCAGTAATGTTTAGTTTGTAGAGTTTTATGCCAATTCTTCATGTCATTTCTATTTGTTACTTTCCCTAAATTATTAGCAAATTGGTAAAAGCTTTTTTCTACCTCTGATGGTGGAAAACGCACCTATAATGGAGATGGTAAGGGCAGCTAAGGGGTTTTGGAGGAGGCTGCATTTTTGTTTAAATAGGTGCCCTTTAACCAATTTGGTAATAATTTAAGGAAGGTTGCTTAAAAAGCATTGTTTTACATTAAATAGAATACATAGCAGAGTCAAGGTTCGGAACTAGGGCTTTGGCAAAGCTATGTTCTCTCAAAATTTGCACAAAGTTGATATAATACTGTGCTCTAGGGTTTTATGTTGGTTTTATTATACCAGAGAGTATGTGCCTCCAGATGTTCTTTTACAAGAAAAGAAGTGCTTGAGTACAAGGAGTCTGATCCATAAGAAGGATGGATCCAAAAGGCAACGACTAGATCATCATCTTGATAGAGATATGCATAAGTTCCTAGGGCCCAATCTGAAAAATGATGGGTCCTATAGGAGAAGATCATATCTTGTTAGAGATATCTTTAAGACCTAAGGGGGAGTCCATAAGATGGATGGGTCCTATAGGTGAAGAGCATATGCAAATCTTATTATTGCTATGTTTAAGTACCTTGGGCCCAGTCCATGCAATGGATGGATCCTATAGGTGAAGACCATATCAATAGAAGCTAATTCATCTTCAAGGACAAAGCAACATCGGGTGATTCCTATCAAAAAGTGCGTTGAAAGGGTAAGTTATTATTATCTAGAATATAACTGATAAAGTCCAGTAATGTTTAGTTTGTAGAGTTTTATGCTATTTCTTCATGTCATTTCTCTTTGTTCCTTTCCCTAAATTATTAGCAAATTGGTAAAAGCTTTTTTCTACCTCTGATGGTGGAAAACGCACCTATAATGGAGATGGTAAGGGCAGCTAAGGGGTTTTGGAGGAGGCTGCATTTTTGTTTAAATAGGTGCCCTTTAACCAATTTGGTAATAATTTAAGGAAGGTTGCTTAAAAAGCATTGTTTTACATTAAATAGAATACATAGCAGAGTCAAGGTTCGGAACTAGGGCTTTGGCAAAGCTATGTTCTCTCAAAATTTGCACAAAGTTGATATAATACTGTGCTCTAGGGTTTTATGTTGGTTTTATTATACCAGAGAGTATGTGCCTCCAGATGTTCTTTTACAAGAAAAGAAGTGCTTGAGTACAAGGAGTCTGATCCATAAGAAGGATGGATCCAAAAGGCAACGACTAGATCTTCATCTTGATAGAGATATGCATAAGTTCCTCGGGCCCAATCTGAAAAATGATGGGTCCTATAGGAGAAGATCATATCTTGTTAGAGATATCTTTAAGACCTAAGGGGGAGTCCATAAGATGGATGGGTCCTATAGGTGAAGAGCATATGCAAATCTTATTATTGCTATGTTTAAGTACCTTGGGCCCAGTCCATGCAATGGATGGATCCTATAGGTGAAGACCATATCAATAGAAGCTAATTCATCTTCAAGGACAAAGCAACATCGGGTGATTCCTATCAAAAAGTGCGTTGAAAGGGTAAGTTATTATTATCTAGAATATAACTGATAAAGTCCAGTAATGTTTAGTTTGTAGAGTTTTATGCTATTTCTTCATGTCATTTCTCTTTGTTCCTTTCCCTAAATTATTAGCAAATTGGTAAAAGCTTTTTTCTACCTCTGATGGTGGAAAACGCACCTATAATGGAGATGGTAAGGGCAGCTAAGGGGTTTTGGAGGAGGCTGCATTTTTGTTTAAATAGGTGCCCTTTAACCAATTTGGTAATAATTTAAGGAAGGTTGCTTAAAAAGCATTGTTTTACATGAAATAGAATACATAGCAGAGTCAAGGTTCGGAACTAGGGCTTTGGCAAAGCTGTGTTCTCTCAAAATTTGCACAAAGTTGATATAATACTGTGCTCTAGGGTTTTATGTTGGTTTTATTATACCAGAAAGTATCTGCCTCCAGATGCTCTTTTACAAGAAAAGAAGTGCTTGAGTACAAGGAGTCTGATCCATAAGAAGGATGGATCCAAAAGGCAACGACTAGAACATCATCTTGTTAGAGATATGCATAAGTTCTTAGGGCCCAATCTAAACAATTATGGGTCCTATAGGTGAAGATCATATCTTGTTAGAGATATATTTAAGACCTAGGGGGAGTCCATAAGATGGATGGGTCCTATAGGTGAAGAGCATATGCAAATCGTATTATTGCTATGTTTAAGTACCTTGGGCCCAGTCCATGCAATGGATGGATCCTATAGGTGAAGACCATATCAATAGAAGCTAATTCATCTTCAAGGACAAAGTAACATCGGGTGATTCCTATCAAAAAGTGCGTTGAAAGGGTAAGTTATTATTATCTAGAATATAACTGATAAAGTCCAGTAATGTTTAGTTTGTAAAGTTTTATGCCAATTCTTCATGTCATTTCTATTTGTTACTTTCCCTAAATTATTAGCAAATTGGTAAAAGCTTTTTTCTACCTCTGATGGTGGAAAACACACCTATAATGGAGATGGTAAGGGCAGCTAAGGGGTTTTGGAGGAGGCTGCATTTTTGTTTAAATAGGTGCCCTTTAACCAATTTGGTAATAATTTAAGGAAGGTTGCTTAAAAAGCATTGTTTTACATTAAATAGAATACATAGCAGAGTCAAGGTTCGGAACTAGGGCTTTGGCAAAGCTATGTTCTCTCAAAATTTGCACAAAGTTGATATAATACTGTGCTCTAGGGTTTTATGTTGGTTTTATTATACCAGAGAGTATGTGCCTCCAGATGTTCTTTTACAAGAAAAGAAGTGCTTGAGTACAAGGAGTCTGATCCATAAGAAGGATGGATCCAAAAGGCAACGACTAGATCTTCATCTTGATAGAGATATGCATAAGTTCCTAGGGCCCAATCTGAAAAATGATGGGTCCTATAGGAGAAGATCATATCTTGTTAGAGATATCTTTAAGACCTAAGGGGGAGTCCATAAGATGGATGGGTCCTATAGTTGAAGAGCATATGCAAATCTTATTATTGCTATGTTTAAGCACCTTGGGCCCAGTCCATGCAATGGATGGATCCTATAGGTGAAGACCATATCAATAGAAGCTAATTCATCTTCAAGGACAAAGCAACATCGGGTGATTCCTATCAAAAAGTGCGTTGAAAGGGTAAGTTATTATTATCTAGAATATAACTGATAAAGTCCAGTAATGTTTAGTTTGTAGAGTTTTATGCTATTTCTTCATGTCATTTCTCTTTGTTCCTTTCCCTAAATTATTAGCAAATTGGTAAAAGCTTTTTTCTACCTCTGATGGTGGAAAACGCACCTATAATGGAGATGGTAAGGGCAGCTAAGGGGTTTTGGAGGAGGCTGCATTTTTGTTTAAATAGGTGCCCTTTAACCAATTTGGTAATAATTTAAGGAAGGTTGCTTAAAAAGCATTGTTTTACATGAAATAGAATACATAGCAGAGTCAAGGTTCGGAACTAGGGCTTTGGCAAAGCTGTGTTCTCTCAAAATTTGCACAAAGTTGATATAATACTGTGCTCTAGGGTTTTATGTTGGTTTTATTATACCAGAAAGTATCTGCCTCCAGATGTTCTTTTACAAGAAAAGAAGTGCTTGAGTACAAGGAGTCTGATCCATAAGAAGGATGGATCCAAAAGGCAACGACTAGAACATCATCTTGTTAGAGATATGCATAAGTTCCTAGGGCCCAATCTAAACAATTATTGGTCCTATAGGTGAAGATCATATCTTGTTAGAGATATATTTAAGACCTAGGGGGGAGTCCATAAGATGGATGGGTCCTATAGGTGAAGAGCATATGCAAATCGTATTATTGCTATGTTTAAGTACCTTGGGCCCAGTCCATGCAATGGATGGATCCTATAGGTGAAGACCATATCAATAGAAGCTAATTCATCTTCAAGGACAAAGTAACATCGGGTGATTCCTATCAAAAAGTGCGTTGAAAGGGTAAGTTATTATTATCTAGAATATAACTGATAAAGTCCAGTAATGTTTAGTTTGTAGAGTTTTATGCCAATTCTTAATGTCATTTCTATTTGTTACTTTCCCTAAATTATTAGCAAATTGGTAAAAGCTTTTTTCTACCTCTGATGGTGGAAAACGCACCTATAATGGAGATGGTAAGGGCAGCTAAGGGGTTTTGGAGGAGGCTGCATTTTTGTTTAAATAGGTGCCCTTTAACCAATTTGTTAATAATTTAAGGAAGGTTGCTTAAAAAGCATTGTTTTACATGAAATAGAATACATAGCAGAGTCAAGGTTCGGAACTAGGGCTTTGGCAAAGCTATGTTCTCTCAAAATTTGCACAAAGTTGATATAATACTGTGCTCTAGGGTTTTATGTTGGTTTTATTATACCAGAGAGTATGTGCCTCCAGATGTTCTTTTACAAGAATAGAAGTGCTTGAGTACAAGGAGTCTGATCCATAAGAAGGATGGATCCAAAAGGCAACGACTAGATCATCATCTTGATAGAGATATGCATAAGTTCCTAGGGCCCAATCTGAAAAATGATGGGTCCTATAGGCGAAGATCATATCTTGTTAGAGATATCTTTAAGACCTAAGGGGGAGTCCATAAGATGGATGGGTCCTATAGGTGAAGAGCATATGCAAATCTTATTATTGCTATGTTTAAGTACCTTTGGCCCAGTCCATGCAATGGATGGATCCTAGAGGTGAAGACCATATCAATAGAAGCTAATTCATCTTCAAGGACAAAGCATCATCGGGTGATTCCTATCAAAAAGTGCGTTGAAAGGGTAAGTTATTATTATCTAGAATATAACTGATAAAGTCCAGTAATGTTTAGTTTGTAGAGTTTTATGCTATTTCTTCATGTCATTTCTCTTTGTTCCTTTCCCTAAATTATTAGCAAATTGGTAAAAGCTTTTTTCTACCTCTGATGGTGGAAAACGCACCTATAATGGAGATGGTAAGGGCAGCTAAGGGGTTTTGGAGGAGGCTGCATTTTTGTTTAAATAGGTGCCCTTTAACCAATTTGGTAATAATTTAAGGAAGGTTGCTTAAAAAGCATTGTTTTACATGAAATAGAATACATAGCAGAGTCAAGGTTCGGAACTAGGGCTTTGGCAAAGCTGTGTTCTCTCAAAATTTGCACAAAGTTGATATAATGCTGTGCTCTAGGGTTTTATGTTGGTTTTATTATACCAGAAAGTATCTGCTTCCAGATGTTCTTTTACAAGAAAAGAAGTGCTTGAGTACAAGGAGTCTGATCCATAAGAAGGATGGATCCAAAAGGCAACGACTAGAACATCATCTTGTTAGAGATATGCATAAGTTCCTAGGGCCCAATCTAAACAATTATGGGTCCTATAGGTGAAGATCATATCTTGTTAGAGATATATTTAAGACCTAGGGGGGAGTCCATAAGATGGATGGGTCCTATAGGTGAAGAGCATATGCAAATCTTATTATTACTATGTTTAAGTACCTTGGGCCCAGTCCATGCAATGGATGGATCCTATAGGTGAAGACCATATCAATAGAAGCTAATTCATCTTCAAGGACAAAGTAACATCGGGTGATTCCTATCAAAAAGTGCGTCGAAAGGGTAAGTTATTATTATCTAGAATATAACTGATAAAGTCCAGTAATGTTTAGTTTGTAGAGTTTTATTTCTCTTTGTTCCTTTTCCTAAATTATTAGCAAATTGGTAAAAGCTTTTTTCTACCTCTGATGGTGGAAAACGCACCTATAATGGAGATGGTAAGGGCAGCTAAGGGGTTTTGGAGGAGGCTGCATTTTTGTTTAAATAAGTGCCCTTTAACCAATTTGTTAATAATTTAAGTAAGGTTGTTTAAAAAGCATTGTTTTTAGGGATGAGCGAACCCGAACTGTATAGTTCGGGTTCGTACCGAATTTTGGGGTGTCCGCTGTGGATCATTGAACTGCTGCTATTTAATTGCTCACTGTTTTTAGGCTGCCCAGACCGTTTTTATGTCACTTTTTTCTTGGGTGATCGGCGGCCACTTTGTGTCTTGTGGTGCGCCAGCACAAGCTGCCACCAAGTCTATTTAACCATCAATAGTGTGGTTATTTTTTTGCTATATCCTACATCAGGGGCTTGGCTGTGCTTGCTATTTTATTGAGGGGTAAAATACAATTGCCAAAATAGCAGTACCCTAAATCTGGTGTTTCAGCTGTGGCTAGCCAATTGTAATACTGTCTGCTGTCTGCCGAAGCACAGTTTTTGTTCTGGGCTGAATACAATTCCCAACGTAGCAATTTCCTAAATATTTTTTTTCTGCTGTATCAGGCCAAGTTTAAATCGATCCATAAAAGGGTATATTAGATTTAAGGTGCGGATAGTGTCATCCTCAATAACTTCACACGCTACCGTGCATTTCCAAGTTTAATTCTGCCTGTAAACGTATACCTGTCACCCAGCGCCTAAATAATAGGCCTAAAATTTATATTCAGCTAAATCTGTGTTTATCGCTGAGCCTGGTCAATTCATTTAGTGTCCGCCAAAGCACAGTTTTTGTTCTGGGTTGAAATACAATTCCCAACTTAGCAATTCCCTAAATCTGTGGTTTCTGCTGTATCAGGCCAACTTTAAATCTATCCATAAAAGGGTATATTAGATTGAAGGTGCGGATAGGGTCATTCTCAATAATTTCACACGCTACCGTGCATTTCCAAGTCTAATTCTGTCCGTAAAAGGGATACCTGTCATCCAGGGCCTAAATACTAGGCCTACAATTTATATTCAGCTAAATCTGTTGTTACTGCTGTGCCTGTATTAGTGTAATACGGTACCTAAATAGATAGCCAGATAGTGTTAGGTGCCTGTAAAAAAAAGGCCTGAATTTGAATTCAATACATTGGGCCAAATAATTTTTTTCTTATTGTGGTGAACGGTAACAATGAGGAAAACATCTAGTAAGGGACGCGGACGCGGACATGGTCGTGGTGGTGTTAGTGGACCCTCTGGTGCTGGGAGAGGACGTGGCCGTTCTGCCACAGCCACACGTCCTAGTGAACCAACTACCTCAGGTCCCAGTAGCAGCCAGAATTTACAGCGATATTTGGTGGGGCCCAATGCCGTTCTAAGGATGGTAAGGCCTGAGCAGGTACAGGCATTAGTCAATTGGGTGGCCGACAGTGGATCCAGCACGTTCACATTATCTCCCACCCAGTCTTCTGCAGAAAGCGCACAGATGGCGCCTGAAAACCAAGCCCATCAGTCTGTGACATCACCCCAATGCATATCAGGGAAACTGTCTGAGCCTCAAGTTATGCAGCAGTCTCTTATGCTGTTTGAAGACTCTGCTGGCAGGGTTTCCCAAGGGCATCCACCTAGCCCTTCCCCAGGGGTGGAAGAGATAGAATGCACTAACGCACAACCACTTATGTTTCCTGATTAGGACATGGGAATACAACCTCAGCACGTCTCTGATGATGACGAAACACAGGTGCCAACTGCTGCGTCTTTTTGCAGTGTGCAGACTGAACAGGAGATCAGGGAGGAAGACTGGGTGGAAGACGATGCAGGGGACGATGAGGTCCTAGACCCCACATGGAATGAAGGTCGTGCCACTGACTTTCAGAATTTGGAGGAAGAGGCAGTTGTGAGACCGAGCCAACAGCGTAGCAAAAGAGGGAGCTGTGGGCAAAAGCAGAACACCCGCCGACAAGAGAGTCCGTCTGCTACTGGCCACCGCCATCTGGGACTGAGCACCCCAAAGGCAGCTTCAAGGAGTTCCCTGGCGTGGCAGTTCTTCAAACAATGTGCTGACGACAAGACCCGAGTGGTTTGCATGCTGTGCCATCAGAGCCTGCAGCGAGGCATTAACGTTCTGAACCTTAGCACAACCTGCATGACCAGGCACCTGCATGCAAAGCATGAACTGCAGTGGAGTAAACACCTTAAAAACAAGGAACTCACTCAGGCTCCCCCTGCTTCCTCTTCTGCTGCTGCCGCCGCCTAGGCCTCTTCCTCCGCCTCTGGAGGAACGTTGGCACCTGCCGCCCAGCAAACAGAGGATGTACCACCAACACCACCACCTCCGTCACCAAGCATCTCAACCATGTCACACGGCAGCGTTCAGCTCTCCATCTCACAAACATTTGAGAGAAAGCGTAAATTCCCACCTAGCCACCCTCGATCCCTGGCCCTGAATGCCAGCATTTCTAAACTACTGGCCTATGAAATGCTGTCATTCAGGCTGGTGGACACAGACAGCTTCAAACAGCTCATGTCGCTTGCTGTCCCACAGTATGTTGTTCCCAGCCGCCACTACTTCTCCAAGAGAGCCGTGCCTTCCCTGCACAACCAAGTATCCGATAAAATCAAGAGTGCACTGCGCAACGCCATCTGTGGCAAGGTCCACCTAACCACAGATACGTGGACCAGTAAGCACGGCCAGGAACGCTATATCTCCCTAACTGCACACTGGGTAAATGTAGTGGCGGCTGGGCCCCAGGCGAAGAGCTGTTTGGCGCACGTCCTTCCGCCGCCAAGGATCGCAGGGCAACATTCTTTGCCTCCTTTTGCCTCCTCCTCCTACTCGGCTTCCTCCTCCTCTTCTTCCACCTGCTCATCCAGTCAGCCACACACCTTCACCACCAACTTCAGCACAGCCCGGGGTAAACGTCAGCAGGCCATTCTGAAACTCATATGTTTGGGGGACAGGCCCCACACCGCACAGGAGTTGTGGCGGGGTATAGAACAACAGACTGACGAGTGGTTGCTGCCGATGAGCCTCAAGCCCGGCCTGGTGGTGTGCGATAATGGGCGAAATGTCGTTGCAGCTCTGGGACTAGCCGGTTTGACGCACATCCCTTGCCTGGCGCATGTGCTGAATTTGGTGGTGCAGAAGTTCATTCACAACTACCCCGACATGTCAGAGCTGCTGCATAAAGTGCGGGCCGTCTGTGCGCGCTTCCGGCGTTCACATCCTGCCGCTGCTCGCCTGTCTGCGCTACAGCGTAACTTCGGCCTTCCCGCTCACCGCCTCATATGCGACGTGCCCACCAGGTGGAACTCCACCTTGCACATGCTGGACAGACTGTGCGAGCAGCAGCAGGCCATAGTGGAGTTCCAGCTGCAGCACGCACGGGTCAGTCGCACTGCGGAACAGCACCACTTCACCACCAATGACTGGGCCTCCATGCTAGACCTGTGTGCCCTGTTGCGCTGTTTCGAGTACTCCACCAACATGGCCAGTGGCGATGACGCCGTTATCAGCGTTACAATACCACTTCTATGTCTCCTTGAGAAAACACTTAGGGCGATGATGGAAGAGGAGGTGGCCCAGGAGGAGGAGGAAGAGGGGTCATTTTTAGCACTTTCAGGCCAGTCTCTTAGAAGTGACTCAGAGGGAGGTTTTTTGCAACAGCAGAGGCCAAGTACAAATGTGGCCAGACAGGGCCCACTACTGAAGGAGGACGAGGATGTGGAGGAGGATGAGGATGAGGATGAAGCATGTTCACAGCGGGGTGGCACCCAACGCAGCTTGGGCCCATCACTGGTGCGTGGCTGGGGGGAAACGCAGGACGATGACGATACGCCTCCCACAGAGGACAGCTTGTCCTTACCTCTGGGCAGCCTGGCACACATGAGCGACTACATGCTGCAGTGCCTGCGCAACGACAGCAGAGTTGCCCACATCTTAATGTGTGCGGACTACTGGGTTGCCACCCTGCTGGATCCCCGGGACAAAGACAATGTGCCCACCTTACTTCCTGCACTGGAGCGTGATAGGAAGATGCGCGAGTACAAGCGCACGTTGGTAGACGCTCTACTGAGTGCATTCCCAAATGTCACAGGGGAACAAGTGGAAGCCCAAGGCGAAGGCAGAGGAGGAGCAAGAGGTCGCCAACGCAGCTGTGTCATGGCCAGCTCCTCTGAGGGCAGGGTTAGCATGGCAGAGATGTGGAAAAGTTTTGTCACCACGCCACAGCTAACTGCACCACCACCTGATACGGAACGTGTTAGCAGGAGGCAACATTTCACTAACATGGTGGAACAGTACCTGTGCACACCCCTCCACGTACTGACTGATGGTTCGGCCCCATTCAACTTCTGGGTCTCCAAATTGTCCACGTGGCCAGAGCTAGCCTTTTATGCCTTGGAGGTGCTGGCCTGCCCGGCGGCCAGCGTTTTGTCTGAACGTGTATTCAGCACGGCAGGGGGCGTCATTACAGACAAACGCAGCCGCCTGTCTACAGCCAATGTGGACAAGCTGACGTTCATAAAAATTAACCAGGCATGGATCCGACAGGACCTGTCCATCCCTTGTGCCGATTAGACATTAACTACCTCCCCTTAACCATATATTATTGTACTCCAGGGCACCTCCTCATTCAATCCTATTTTTATTTTCATTTTACCATTATATTGCGGGACAACCCAAAGTTGAATGAACCTCTCCTCTGTCTGGGTGCTGGGGCCTAAAAATATCTGACAGTGGCCTGTTCCAGTGTTGGGTGAAGTGAAGCATGATTCTCTGCTATGACATGAAGCCTGAATTTCTGCTATGGGACCTCTCTCCTCTGTCTGGGTGCCGGGGCCAAAATATCTGACAATGGACTGTTCCAGTTTGGGCTGACGTGAAGCCTGATTCTCTGCTATGACATGAAGACTGAATCTTTGCTATGGGACCTCTCTCCTCTGTCTGGGTGCCGGGGCCAAAATATCTGACAATGGACTGTTCCAGTTTTGGGTGACGTGAAGCCTGAATCTCTGCTATGGGACCTCTCTCCTCTGTCTGGGTGCCGGGGCCTAAATATATGACAATGGACTGTTCCAGTTTTGGCTGACGTGAAGCCTGATTCTCTGCTATGACATGAAGACTGATTCTCTGTTATGGGACCTCTCTCCTCTGTCTGGGTGCCGGGGCCTAAATATATGACAATGGACTGTTCCAGTTTTGGCTGACGTGAAGCCTGATTCTCTGCTATGACATGAAGACTGATTCTCTGCTGACATGAAGCCTGAATCTCTGTTATGGGACCTCTCTCCTCTGCCTGGGCCTAAATATATGACAATGGACTGTTCCAGTTTTGGCTGACGTGAAGCCTGATTCTCTGCTATGACATGAAGACTGATTCTCTGCTGACATGAAGCCTGAATCTCTGTTATGGGACCTCTCTCCTCTGTCTGGGTGCCGGGGCCTAAATATCTGACAATGGACTGTTCCAGTTTTGGGTGACGTGAAGCCTGATTCTCTGCTATGACATGAAGACTGATTCTCTGCTGACATGAAGCCTGATTCTCTGCTATGGGACCTCTCTCCAATTGATATTGGTTAATTTTTATTTATTTTATTTTTATTTTTATTCATTTCCATATGCACATTTGTTTGCAGGGGATTTAACTACATTTTGCTGCCTTTTGCAGCCCTCTAGCCCTTTCCTGGGCTGTTTTACAGCCTTTTTAGTGCCGAAAAGTTTGGGTCCCCATTGACTTCAATAGGGTTCGGGACGAAGTTCGGGTCGGGTTCGGATCCCGAACATTTCCGGGAAGTTCGGCCGAACTTCTCGAACCCGAACATCCAGGTGTTCGCTCAACTCTAATTGTTTTACATGAAATAGAATACATAGCAGAGTCAAGGTTCGGAACTAGGGCTTTGGCAAAGCTGTGTTCTCTCAAAATTTGCACAAAGTTGATATAATACTGTGCTCTAGGGTTTTATGTTGGTTTTATTATACCAGAGAGTATGTGCCTCCAGATGTTCTTTTACAAGAAAAGAAGTGCTTGAGTACAAGGAGTCTGATCCATAAGAAGGATGGATCCAAAAAGCAACGACTAGATCATCATCTTGTTAGAGATATGCATAAGTTCCTAGGGCCCAATCTAAAAAAATGATGGGTCCTATAGGTGAAGATCATATATTGTTAGAGATATCTTTAAGACCTAGGGGGAGTCCATAAGATGGATGGGTCCTATAGGTGAAGAGCATATGAAAATCTTATTATTGCTATGTTTAAGTACCTTGAGCCCAGTCCATGCAATGGATGGATCCAATAGGTGAAGACCATATCAATAAAAGCTAATTTATCTTCTAGGACAAACTAACATCGGGTGATTCCAATCAAAAAGTTTGCTGAAAGGGTAAGTTATTATTATCTAGAATATCATTGATAAGGTCCAGTAAAGTATATTTTGTAGAGTTGTATCCTATTTTTTCATGTTATTTCTCTTTGTTCCTTTCCCTAAATTATTAGCAAATTGGTAAAAGCTTATTTCTACCTCTGATCGTGGAAAAGGCATCTATAATGGTGATAAGGGCAACTAACAGTAACATGAAAATATGTAGAAAAGGTCAATGGGTATGAATATCTTTTCAAGGCACTACTGTACTGTATCTCTTCCTTCCACAGTTTAGATAAAATTTGCATTGTTATGCTTATGGCCAGAGAACCCCTGACAGTACAGCTGAATTGTCCAGTTTGCAGATTTGGAAGCCAAAATCCTAAGTAAAAAATAAAATAAAAATGTGGAGATATTGTAATAGTTCTTTATACTTTCTGTTTTAATGATTCATTCCTAATGTGGCTTCCAAAACTGCATAAGGAAACTTGATTCTGTGACCGTACCCTTAAAGTCACCCGTGAGTTCCACAAGCATTAACAAGCACACTATTTTAGTTTCAGAACATTTCTATTATTTTCAATATTTTACAGTAAGGGATACATTAATAATACAAATACATATTTCAGCTGCTGAAAAACTTCTTTATGAAGAAATTGGTAAAATTCCTGCTGAATTTTGTTTATTATTGTGTGATATATGGTTCTGTAGCTGAAGTTGGTACATGATATTCTGCAACTTTTGTATATGTAATGATGTTCTTCAGCAGGTGTGGACTGTATGATGATGTTTTGCAACATCTGATGTGTGTAGTATGAGATGCTGAAGCAGTTGAAGCGGTGGCTCTACAGCAGGGGTGCACAACCTGCGCCCCCGGAGCCAAGGTTTGCAGGCCCCCATCCTGCTGGACAGAAACACAGCTGATCATGCGATCTGCTGTGTTTCTTCCTGGAGCACCACACAAGGAAGGATGACAGCTCCTGCCCCTGTACTATAGCAGGAGTCTGGAGCAGGACGGGTCCCTGGCTATTGGTGAGAGTGGGGGAGCCGAGGAGAAGGCAGGCGCAGTTTATCAGCGCTCCTGCCTTCTTCTCAAGGAGCGCTCTGCAGCAGTGGTGTATTAAGGGAGAGGGCAGTCCACCCCGGGTGCAGCTCTCAGGTGGGTGCAAGAAGCAATGAGCGCTTCCATCAATACAGATGGAAGCGCTTATTGTTGGAGCGCAGGGAGCTGCTGTTCTGTCACTCAGCTCCCCGCGCTCCTCCCCTCCTTCAGGCCAGCGACGCTCTGAATGGTAGAGTAGGAAGACTTCTCCCCGCTCCACCATTCAGCCTGCAGACACGGATCGTGCTGCCAGCATGTGTGGGCGGAGCCTGCACCCCGGGAATCTGCATAAGCTCCGCCCACACCGTGCTGCAGGGCGATCCGTTCTGGCAGAGTAGAGAGGTATGTGAGCTTTCGGAACGGGACAAGGTGAGTAGGTACTGTGTTTTTTTTGTTTTTGTTTTTGTTCTTTTTTTGTATAGGGGGCACAATGGTCATTGCTAATGTGAAGGGGGCACAATGGTCATTGCTAATGTGAAGGGGGCACAATGGTCATTGCTAATGTGAAGGCGGCACAATGGGCATTTCTACTCTGGAGGGTGGACAATGGGCATTGCTAATGTGAAGGGGGCACAATGGTCATTGCTAATATGAAGGGGGCACAATGGTCATTGCTAATATGAAGGGGGCACAATGGGCATTTCCACTCTGGAGGGGGCACAATGGGCATTTATTGTATGGAGGGGGCACAATGGGCTTTGCTAATGTGAAGGGGGCACAAGGGGCATTTCTACTCTGGAGGGGGCACAATGGGCATTTCCACTCTGGAGGGGGCACAATGGGCATTTATTGTATGGAGGGGGCACAATGGGCTTTGCTAATGTGAAGGGGGCACAATGAGCATTTCTACTCTGGAGGGGGGACAATGGGCATTGCTAATGTGAAGGGGGCACAATGGGAATTTTTTCTCTGGAGGGGTCACAATGGGAATTTCTTCTCTGGAGGGGGCACAATGGTCATTGCTAATGTGAAGGGGGCACAATGGGCATTTAAATTATGGAGGGGCACGGTGGGCATTTCTACACTGGAGGGGGCACGGAAGGCATTGCTAATGTGAAGGGGACACAATGGGCATTTCTACTCTGGAAGGGGCACAATGGGCATTTCTTCTCTGGAGGGGGCACAATGGGCATTGCTAATGTGAAGGTGGCACAATGGACATTTCTACTATGGAGGGGCAAAATGGGCATTTCTACTCTGGAGGAGGCACAGAGGGCATTGCTAATGTGAAGGGGACACAATGGGCATTTCTACTATGGAGGGGGCACAGTGCACAGAGGGCATTACTACTATGAAGGGGGCATAGAGGGCATTATTACTGTGAAGGGGCACAATGGGCATTACTAACACAGAGGGCATTACTACTATTAAGGGGGCACAATGGGGATTTCTACTATGGAGGGGACACAGAGGGTATTATTACCGTGAAGGGGGCACATTGGGCATTATTACTGTGAAAGGGGACAAGGGGCATTACTACTATTAAGGGGCATTATTACTGTGAAGGAGGCACAGATAGGGTATTACTACTGTGAAGGGGCACAGATAGGGTATTACTACTGTGAAAGGGGCACAGAGAGGGCATAACTACTGGGAGAGGGGTACAATGAGGGCATAACTACTATTAAGCGGGCACAATGTTTGCATAACATCTGTACAAAACAATGAGGGCAATACTCCTGTGAGGGGTTATGATTTTCTTAAAGTGTGGGGGGGTGCCAGAGAAAGGACCCGCCCCGGGTGCCAAACAGCCTAGGCACGCCACTGCCACTGATCTTCTCGTTTGTCGGCTGATTTGCATGTTTTATCAGGATGAAAGACGTACAATTATTGTCCGCATATCTCACCGTGTAATCAGGAATTTGCTGCCAATAATCAACAGAACTGAATGAGGGAGCAGTGACTGTGGTAGTGATTATTCCTCACCATTTACTTTGCATCAGCCTGTGTAATAGGCTGATGCAAACAAGTGCTGATTAACCTTTTTTTTTGCCGCCCCTTGAAATAGAGCAATGTGACAATGCGGCCCCGAGACCAAAAAAGGTTGTGCACCCCTGCTGTAGATGATTGCTCTCCTCGTCTGTTCCTCACACAAAGGAGGAGGTCATGTGAGGATTGGAGATGCCAAGCAAAACAGTAATCCAAAAAGGTACTCGGCGCTGCAGGACATCCAACAAAAGCAGTATTTTAACAACTTTTATTTATTTTTCAGTTTTGAACTACGTATTTCTGGGACAGTACCAGTGAACCCGACGAACGGGATGTTCCATCCCCGAAACGCGTAGTTCAAACCTGGAAAAGAAATAAAAGTTGTTAAAATACTGCTTTCGTTGGATGTCCTGCAGTGTCACGTACCTTTTTGGATTACTGAATTTGTGACATTCAGACCAGAAACTGACCTCAGCCGACACTGTGCAGTCGCGGACCCGACTTGTTTACTTGTATTTGCCTGGAGATGAGCAGACTCTGTGGGGGACAGTTGTCATCTCCCTTGCATCTGAGCAGTGTCATTAAAAAGTGGCAAACTATGTTTTTTTCCACCTTTTTAACTGTGAATGTTTAAAAAAAAAATAACTGTTGCATCTCGCACTTTCATTCTGGCCTCACCACTCTTCAGAAAAGGGGCATGGCAGATGTGCCCTCAAATTTATCTTCATTTACGCCAGTTTTCTGGCACAAATGAAGCCAGAAATCGACGGTTGCTCCATAGATTTCTGTTTAGGTGCATGGACTGCAGGCTGACAGGCTCCCTGAACACAATGGATGATGTTTTAGGCCTCTCTCAGCTGTAATGTGGGTGCACTTTATCTCCTGTATTACAGCTGCAACTCCAGTGTTTATCTATACATGCGCCAATCCTGCCTAGTCTCATTTGTGCCCCACACAGTAGTCCCCCTTAGTGGTTATACACAGTAGTTATGCCCCCACAAAGTAGAATTAACCCTAAAAAATAAAACTCACCTAGCCCCATTCCCCCAGTGAACGAAGCACACGTGTTCTCCCCAGCAGCAGCCACGTCATTGCACCTGCTGCGCTGGGACTGGAGAACGATCATCATTTCCCGGCCTCGGCTCTCTGCACGTGCGATGAGAGCACCAGCAGCTTAATAGTGACGCAGGGAGTGGCACTAAGGACACAGACACAGTTGAGAAAGGTACAGCCACCAAAATTCAGAATGGTTGGGAGGTACACTATACTGCAACTATGTTAAAGGCATCTAAATTAGGCCTGCAGCGTTTTTCTGTCCGTCTTGGGATGCGGAGCGAGACGGATCCATTTTCTCTGACACAATAGAAACCGGATCCGTCCCCCATTGACTTCCAATAGAGTTCATGACGGATTCGTCATGGCTATATAAGACATAATACAACCGGATCCGTTCATGACGGATGCATGCGGTTGTATTAAAGGAAGCGTTTTTGCAGATCCACGACGGATCCGCAAAAACCGCTAGTGTGAAAGTAGCCTAAAGCGTTCAGTATTCGTATCTGACCTATAGACCTGTATTACTTATCTTTATAGTTCATAATGGATTACCAATTTGTTCATAACAAATGTCTGTCCATAGTTTTTATATAAGTTATCCAGGAAAAATAAAAAATTTAAGTTGGCAACCCTGCCTCTGCTGAAAGTGCCCACAATGGGCACTTGAGCATCAGATTTGGCACATGGTGAAGTTGTTGATCCAGGGAGTTATTCTGATTGCCTGATCGGGAAGTAATTTTTTTCACTTAAAATGAGGAAAATTGGCTTCTATCTCACAGGGTTTTTTGCCTTCCTCTGGATCAACTTGCAGGATAACAGGCCGAACTGGATGGACAAATGTCTTTTTCAGCCTTGTACTATGTTACTATGAAGTAATAGAAGGTAACCTGGTCTTTTGACTTAAGAGGACCTTTCACCTTGAAAAACATTGTGAACTAAGTATGCTGTCATGGAGAGCAGCGCCCGGGGATCTCACTGCACTTATTATCCCTGGGCGCCACTCCGTTCTCCCGTTATGCCCTCCGGTATCTTCACTCACTAAGTTATAGTAGGTGGTGTCTGCCCTTGTCCTGTGGGCGTCTCCCCCTCCTAGGCTGTAGCGCTGGCCAATCGCAGCGCACAGCTCACAGCCTGGGAGAAATAAACCTCCCAGGCTGTGAGCTGTGCACTGCGATTGGCCAGCGCTACAGCCTAGGAGGGGGAGACGCCCACAGGACAAGGGCAGACACCACCTACTATAACTTAGTGAGTGAAGATACCGGAGGGCATAACAAGAGAACGGAGCAGCGCCCAGGGATAATAGTAAGTGCAGTGACATCCCCGGGCGCCGCTCTATATGGCAGCATACTTAGTTCACAATGTTTTTCAAGGTGAAAGGTCCTCTTTAAACCCCTGTCCACTTGATGTAAAACGTGTGTGCATTGCTTACCTGGGGAAGAGATGGTACAAGGGTGCACCATGGGAAGCAGGTGGCCTGGACTGAGGAATCACGTGTACATCATTTGGACAGCCAGGTGCGTGCTTGTCACTTGCCTGGGGAAGAGATGGTACCAGGATGCACTATGGGAAGAAGACTACCTGGTCTGATGAATCAGGTTTCCCTGAAGCGGATGGCAAGGTGAGTGTCAATGGAGGGGCGCCACATCCACTTCCAGGAATACCCAGATATCAGTGGTGCATGCGAAGTCTGTGTCTGTGCTGCTGAGATAGCTCCACTGTGCTTGCGCTGATACTAGGAGCAATGGAGCCGGCACGAGATTGACAGGGCCAGATGAGATGTCTGGCCCTGTCAATCAAGGGGGAGGAGGGAGTCTCTTGAGCAGCCCTCAGTGGTCCAGAGGACTGATTTTTAAATGAATTTCATTCATTCAAATCAATTGGCTCGTCTCTAAGGGCTCTTTCACACGGGTGAGTTTCAGCGCAGGTGCAATGCATGAGGTGAATGCATTGCACCCGCACTGAATCCGGACCCATTCATTTCTATGGGGCTGTGCACACGAGCGGTGATTTTCACACATCACTTGTGCATTGCGTGAAAATCGCAGCATCCTCTATATTGTGCATTTTTCATGCAACACAGGCCCCATAGAAGTGAATGAGTCTGTGTGAAAATCGCAAGCAAGTGCGGATGCGGTGCGATTTTCACACACTGTTGCTAGGTGACGATCAGGATGGTGACCCGATCATTATTTTCCCTTACAACATTGTTATAAGGAAAAATAATAGCATTCTTAAAAGGGATTCTGTCACCAGGTTTCACCCCTGTCACTCAAAGAAATAAGGTGCCCAAGGGATGCAAGGTGCCAGCCGCACCCACCGCCGTTCGTGCCCAGCGCCGCCTTTCCAGACTTCTGCACCGCCTCCTAATCCTCTGTGCCGCCTCTCGCTCTCCCTACCTCCCCCCCTCCTCCTGCTGTAAGATATTGCGCGTGCGCACAGGGCTCTGAGAGGCTGGCGCCAGAGTGCAGGTCATACCTGGGTTGAGCGAAGTGCCGGCGCATGCGCACTTCGCTTTCAGAAGCCTAATCGAGAAGTCCGCACAGGCGCATCAGGCAGAGCCCTGTGCGCACGCGCGAGATCTTACAGCAGGAGGAGGGAGGAGAGGAGATGGAGGGAGAGCGAGAGGCGGCACAGAGGATTAGGAGGCGGTGCAGAAGTCTGGAAAGGCAGCGCTGGGCACGAACGGCGGTGGGTGCGGCCGGCACCTTGCATCCCTTGACATCCCCTTGGGCACCTTATTTCTTAGTAAAACCTGTTTTTTTAGCAAAATAAGGCTACACATTTAGAAGCCCACATTAGGAATCCTGATGAGGCCCTAAACATCAGCATATGTTTAGCTGACAGGGGGTGAAACCTGGTGACAAAATCCCTTTAATACAGAATGCTAAGTAAATTAGGGATGGAGGGAGTTAAAAAAAATTCAACTCCCCTCATCCACTTGTTCGCGCAGCCCGGCTTCTCTTCTTTTAGGACCTGGGAGAAAAGGACCTTTGGTGACATCACTGCGCGCATCACCATGGTGATGGACCATGTGATGAGCACAGTGACATCACCAAAGGTCCTTTTCTCCCAGGTCCTCAAAGAAGAAGAAAGAAGAGAAGCCGGGCTGCACGAACAAGTGGATGAGGTGAGTTTAAATTTATTTTATTTTTTTTAACCCCTCCAGCCCTAATTTACTTAGCATTTTGTATTAAGAATGCTATTTTCCCTTATGACCATGTTATAAGGGAAAAAAAATAAATTTACACAACAAAACGCTT
Source organism: Bufo bufo (assembly GCF_905171765.1). Lineage (NCBI taxonomy): Eukaryota > Metazoa > Chordata > Amphibia > Anura > Bufonidae > Bufo > Bufo bufo. The sequence goes on along the minus strand of NC_053391.1, from coordinate 355,721,781 downwards.
TGCACACGCGCGGAAAAATCACGCATTTTCCCACGACGCACCCACATCGGCCCTCACACGCAACGCCTGTGTGAAAGAGGCCTAACAACTAGTAACGTCCTTTACAATAAATAATTAGTAGTAGTAATTAAAGATGTAATGTGATAGTAGACAACAATAAAATAATTAGGTTTGATCCAGGGTTCTATGGCTGATCTCCATTTTCTGTCACACAAATTAGCTAAATTTTCACCTTCTTCTGGATCAAGATAATAGACATAGTACAGTATTAGGCCTCATTCACACAACTGTATTTTCGACAATTTTCTACGAATCTCATGCAGACTTATTTCTATGGGTTAGCAATAGAGATGAGCGAATTTCATATTTTGAAGTTTGTTTACTGGCAAAAGCAGAATTGCGTTACGGATTCTGCTACCACGGACCATAACGTAATTCTATGACGGAATGCCTTTAGAGACATTCAGTTATTCATTCCGTCATAATAGAAGTCTATATATGAACAAATCAAATCCTTCGTATTGTCCAGGGGGCTCAATGTTCTTTTGGAGCTACACTAACAGAGTTTGAAAAATTGTTCACAATGTCTTCTCCACCGACTCATCTCCTTTCACATCTATATCAGATTCTTCTAACAAGCTCTCACAAGGACCGTCCTAGTTTCATTAGAGGTTGGGAATCAGAGTTAGGTATTGTCTTAGGAGAAGCTGACTATCAAAAAGCATTCTTGTATTCCCACAAGCTCTCCATGGCATGTGCCGCTCAAGAAAAGAATAAGATTTTATCTCGGTGGTATAGATACCCAGTGAGACTTCATAGAATTTTCCCGTCAGTGACGGAGCTCTGCTGGCGATGTTGTAAGGATAGAGGCACGATGCTTCATGTTTGGTGGGGCTGCGACTTAATCCAACCCTTTTGGGATTCAGTATTTAAAGCCTTTAATAAAATCTCACCTAGACAGGTGGATAAGTCTCCTCAAATAGCGCTCTTCTCCATCCTACCGGGCTCAGTATCATCTCAAAAAGGGTCCCTCCTTCGATTTTTCTATTACGGCCGCTAGAACAGCGATTCCTAGACATTGGCGTTCGACACAGGTCCCCACTATGAGGGAATGGTTCCAAGAAATGCAACAGATAGCTAGGATGGAAGAAATTTCAGCTGACGCAACGGATTCATCTACTAAATACTGTAAGGTTTGGGCATGTTGGATAAATGCATTAGAATCTTCTGATTTCCTTGCTTTGCTCGCTATATAAAGCGTTACTAAGTTTAGTGGAAACACTACAGCGAGACTCTTTTCATATGCTAGAGACTCACAATGTGCTCGATTCACTATCCTTTCCCCCCCCCCCCCCCCCCCTTTGCCTTTCTTTCCTTTTTCTCTTCTTCTCTTTCTCCTTTAATTTTCTTTATAGTCCAAGGACCTGAGGTCAAATGGGTTTATGGATTGACCTTTGATATATGAAAACTGATTTGTCATATATTTTCTCTGTGAACTCATATTGTACTTTCATAACTCAGCATTATTATGACCTTATATGGGGCGTCTAGTGTGTAGGCGTCTCTTTTGCAGTATTGTACTTTTTTATTCTTTCAAAAAAGAATAAAATATGATTAAACATAATAGAAGTCTATGGGCTGCAAAACGGATCCGTCCCGTTTCCGTTATGCAGGGGAGTCACTCTGCTCAGTCTTCAGCAGAAGAAAAAAAAAATGTTCTCCACAGTGCCCAGATGCTAGAGCTATAAAATTTGTGTAATAAATCGTAATGTAGTACTAATATACTGTAAATGTCATAAACAATGTAATAAAAACAAATAAGGTTTGTAAACCCAGGTTATAGCAAATGTTTATTAACGCATTAAAGGGAGTCTATCACCTCTGAAATTTGTTTCAAAGTAAGCACACCTCCATGTAGACTTCAGCTCGGCATTTAACATCATTGTCCCACAGAAGCTGGTCCAGAAACTGAGCGCACTGGGCTTAAACACTTCAATCTGCAACAGGATCTTAGACTTCCTGACAGGGAAACCTCAAACTATCAGAGTAGGGAAATGCAGCTCCAGGACAGTCACGCTGAGCTCGGGGCATGCAGATGACACGACTGTGGTAGGTCTAATCAGAAGTAACAACGAGTTAGAGTATAGGAGCTGTGGGTAGGCTTACGGACCAGTAAAAGGAAAACAACTTGGTCCTGAACATAGACAAGACAACGGAGATTGTAGCAGACCTCAGGAGAAAAATTTGCACAAACTTGGGGCCTCAGTAGAAATGGTGGAACAAGCAAAATTCGTGGGGGTTACATCTAAGGATACTTTCAAACTAGCGCTAAAGTTTTTCCGTATGGAGTTCCGTCCTAGGGGCTCAATACCGGAAAAAAACACTTCAGTTTTGTCCTAATGCATTCTGAATGGAAAGCATGCATCAGGAGGTCTTCAGTTCAGTCACTTTTACGGTATTTGGCCGGAGAAAATACCACAGCATGCTACGGTATTTTCTCCGGCCAAAATTCCAGAACACATGCCGGATCCAGCATTATTTTCCATTGAAATGTATTAATGCCGGATCCGGTACCAAGTGTTCTGGAAAAACAGATCCGGTTTTCCGGTCTGTGCATACGCAGACCTTGAAAAAATGTGAAAAAAAAATTAATACCGGATACGTTTTTCCAGATGACACCGGAGAGACAGATCCGGTATTTCAATGCATTTGTCAGACGGATCCGGATGCGGAAATGGTATCCCTTTGCACACGGATTTCCAGATCCGAGAGGCAGTTCCGGCAACAGAACTGCCTGCCGGATTCCTCTAACGCTAGTGTGAAAGCACCCTTAAGCCTCATTCACACGTCCGTGTCAGTTCTCTAATCCGTGAGCAGGTGGTCAGTGATGCATCCGTGAAGCGGTCCGTGTGTGTTTTTTTGCTGTCCGTGTTGCATCCGTGTTTCACAGACACTGAACAGCTGAAAAATAATTTTCAAAGCATCTCTTCTTAATGATCTGTGAAACATGGATGGCATCCGTGGTTTTCACGGACCCATAGACTATAATCGACGTGATGGATCTGTGAACAAGGACAAAATAGAGCATGCCTCCGTGCTAAAAAACCTGACCCACGGACTGTGCTAAAACACTGATGTCTAAATACACACATTGAAATGAATGGGGACGTGTGCTGTCCGTGGAGAACACGTACAGCACACATCTCTGAAACACTAACGTGTGAATGAGGCTTAACAGAAAAACTCATCTGGTTCACGAACTCCAACTTCCTATGCAAAAAAAGTCAGTAATGCCTAGGATTCCTGAGAAGACTAAAGAAGGCACACCTTCCTCTCCCTGATCTCATCACTTTCTACAGAGGGTGCATCGAGAACATCCTTAGCAGCTGTAAAGGTTTCTACACATGGAAAATCGGCAGCATTTCTGCTTGAAATCCACAGCAGACAAAAAAATAAAAAATAAAAAATCAGCAGCATAAATTGATTCAAGTCAGAAAATTCACAGCATAATCACACATGGATGTAGCAAAAATACATATATGGGGTGGAGAAAACAGCAACATGCTCTTATTACGGGACTCCCTATGCCTGATTGAGGGAAACCAACAGTCATAGAAATAGAAGAGCAATGTCCCACAGCTGAATAGTCCCTTTTTTTTTTTTTTTTTTAAAACACAACTGCTTGCACAGTACCTATCTGAAGCAATCAGCAGTTTTGCTTAAAAAATATATATATATATAAAAAAAATATAAACAAACACACACAACATGGACTTTTTAGCTCCAGGACATTGTGTCTCTTTCGATGACATGTGGATATACCCTGTTTCATACTAACCTTAGTGTAAAAAAACTAAAAAAATTGTAAAAACTGTAGTAGAAGACCAAGTAAAACATTTTATTGAGCGAAATGTAATAAAAATATATAAAAAAAATCTGAGTAAACATACAAATTTTTTATATACAAAGAAATGGTATCAGTACATAAAATAAATTACATATAGCTGTGTCATCAATTACAAATATGAGCCTTTTAATTATACCAAAGACATTTATACCCAAAAGTCAACATGCAGTCAAAAGTAATAAAGAGTGAAATTATTTTCTACATTTTTTTTTTTCATCTTTGAGAATATATAATGTTCGAACGCAAGGGTTAGATGCAGTTTTTTGGAGCCAAACGATTGGATACTTAAGAAATGTATATACGCCATTCCTTGATACATTTGAACCAAGTCATGGTTTTTGGCTTCAAAACCTGCATGTATTAGTCCAGCCTAAGGCCTCATGCACACGACCATAGTTATGGTCCGCATCCGAGCCGCAGTTTTTGCGGCTGGGATGCGGACCCATTCACTTCAATGGGGCCGCAAAAGATGCGGACAGCACTCAGTGTGCAGGCGCATCCGTTGCTCCGTTCCGAGGCCCCGCAAAAAAATAAAATAAAAATAGCATGTCCTATTCTTGTCCGTTTTGCGGACAAGAATAGGCATGTCTACAATGGGCCGCCCGTTACGTTAATTGTGGAAGGCACACGGGCGGCTTCCATTTTTTGCAGATCCGCGGTTTGCAGGCCGCAAAAAAACGGCACAGTCGTGTGCATGAGGCCTAAGGCACACGTGACCTTGGTTTCATGAGGAAAGAGGGATCATGAGCACAGTAACTATGTTGCGTTTTATAGTTTGCATGCTACTAATATTGCCGTTTCATGTAAACATTATATTATGTGGAATTCTAAGCAGCTTTATGAATCATCATTTTAGACCCAATGCTAGATGTCATCATCCATCTTGCCTTGGTACTTTATGAATACAACGAGCATAATGATAGCAAAAACTATACACAAAGAACCGAAAACAAGATATGCTATTCCCAGGAATGGATTCTTTCCTCCCATCCAGGATACGCTGCTGAAAACTATTTTTTTTCTTCCTTGGAAACTGACAACAGGGAAATCTGTTGGGCAGCAGTTAAGGTAGAACAAGGTAAACTTTTCTTAGAGGAGTTAGGTAAAACTTTAAAATTGATGGTTTAACTCTTGGCAACCCATGCTGATCAGCTGTGGCCAAATTTACGCCTGTTTCCAGGCGTCACTGACAATTGAAATTCACTCCAGTCTGGGGCTGGAGTATATTATAATCTAGGCACACGGACTGGCAGAGGATGCACCTACTTTATGACATTGTGCGTTCCTGGTCATAAAATAAGTGCATCCTCCGCTATCAAAAACAGCTGTAAAATGCCTGTCTTTAAAGGGAACCCCTCACCTAGAAAAGGCACATTAAACCGCCAGCGGTACCTTATTGCAGCTTGTTGTATGGTTATAAAGGGGTCTGTGTCTCTTCTGTACAATGCGCCAAAAGTCTGAAAAAAGACTTTTATTCTTCAACTGGCCACGCTATGTAAACGATAGTCTTGAAGCCAAGTTGGCAGCGGCTTTCTCGCCTGAAGTCAAGCGTGCCCCACCCATTTTCCGGCCCCTTAGCGTTTGATAGGAATTCCAATTCCTTCACCACTGGACGCTCAAACGTAGTCTTGCGCGTGCGCTGTGTCCCTGCAGTGACGGCTCCTGCGCACTGTTCCACTCCGCTGTGAGGTAGGCTCAATGATAAGGCACTCACACATGAGAGCCTGTGCATGCGCGAGACTACGCTCAAGCGGCAAGCAGTGAAGGAATTGGACATCCTATCAATCAAATCTAAGGGGCGGGCAAGGGGGCGGAGCATGCTTGACTTCAGGCGAGAAAGCCGCTGCCCCCTTGACTTCAAAGCTATCGTTTACATAGTGTGGCCAGTTGAATAAAAGTCTTTTTTTTTACTTTTGGCGCATTGCACAGAAGAGACACAGACCCCTTTATAACCATACAACAAGCTGCAATAAGGTACCGCTGGCAGTTTAATATGCATTTTCTAGGTGACAGGTTCCCTTTAATAAATGACCCCCATTATCTCCAGTCTATGCCCAAGCCCAGGTTACTGTCTGTTCCGGTAGCAGTACTAACTAGGTGAAAGTAGTAGAATTTCTAGGACTGTATATACACATTGTAGAATTTTTAATTAGAAAGGATACTGTACACAATTCTTAGTTGATACTCTCCATTTTTGAAGTTTCCATTCTCAATTCTCCGGTATAGTTTCCGAAACGTGGGCAATGCTGCACTTCTCATCCACACAATGAAGTCCTCATTTATAAATCCTGTATTATTTAGGTCACTTGACAGGTCGTAAGCTGTGGTTAGCCATCTGTCAGGTTTCACCGTTGCTAAGGATTTCAGAGGAAAGCACTGAACCATGGATAGAACATATGACAGAATATATGCCCGTTTCGGCAGACCTTTACCTTGCCCCAGTGCTGATCACTCTCTCCATGCACTAAAGACGGTCAGAGGACCGAGAGAGACCCGCCTCGGCTGCAGCATGTCACCCCAGAGCTGGAGAATGTGTCATCTGATAATCCAGCTAAGGGAGGAGATAAATCACTCAGTAGTAGCTGCCGCCATTTTTGGGTCTGTCTCCCTCAAAAGTGCCTCCTCCTCTTTCCCTCTTCACAGACTTCAATGGGCTGGGAATGGACTTCCACATACAGATTTGATCAGCACAGGGACAGGGGATATGTGCAGAAATATGTGACACTTCCCCATTAATAAAATATAATAGAGTTCATTATTTTTACCTATACTAATGAATTATGAAATAAAAAAATAAAATAAAAACTTTAGGTGCACTAAGGCCTCTTTCAGACGGGTACGTTGCGGGAACATGCGCGATTTTTCCGCGCGAGTGCAAAACATTGTAATGAGTTTTGCACGCGCGTAAGAAAAATCACGCATGTTTGGTACCCAAACCTGAACTTCACAGAAGTTCGGGCTTGGGATCGGTGTTCTGTAGATTGTATTATTTTCCCTTATAACATGGTTATAAGGGAAAATAATAGCATTCTGAATACAGAATGCATAGTAAAAATAGCGCTGGAGGGGTTAAAAAAAAATAAAAAAATAAAAAAAAATTACTCCACTTGATCGCGCAGCCGGCATCGCTTCAGTCTTCTTTCTTTGCTGTGTGCAGGAACAGGACCTGTGGTGACATCACTCCGGTCATCACATGGTCCATCACATGAGCCATCACCATGGTAAAAGATCATGTGATGGACCATGTGATGACCGGAGTGACGTCACCACAGGTCCTGTTCCTGCACACAGCAAAGAAAGAAGACAGAAGCGATGCCGGCTGCGCGATCATGTGGATTAAGGAGAGTTTAAAAAATTTTTAACCCCTCCAGCGCTATTTTACTATGCATTCTGTATTCAGAATGCTATTATTTTCCCTTATAACCAAGTTATAAGGGAAAATAATACAATCTACAGAACACCGATCCCAAGCCCAAACTTCTGTGAAGAAGTTCAGGTACCAAACATGCGTGATTTTTCTCACGCGCGTGCAAAACGCATTACAATGTTTTAAAATCGCGCATGTTCCCGCACCTTTTCCCGCAACGCCCGTCTGAAAGAGGCCTAAGTGTTTTATGATGTTTCAATAGTGTACTGCAATACTCAGCCCACACAAAGGCAGTGCGGGAGATTTATCAAAGTGGTGCCCATTGAAACCAATCAGATTCCACCTTTCTTTTTTAAAAGAGTTCCTTTGGAAAATGAAAGGTGGAATCTGATTGGCTATGGGAACTAAGCCAGTTTTCCATTACACCACTTTGATCAATTTCCCCCAATGCCTGAAAGATTTGTTAGTCCCCCCCTTTTTCCATTTGGGGACCACACACACTATTTACCACGTCCCAATGCACTAGATAGCGACGTCTTCACACTAAAGAAATGGTACTGTATAATATGCTTGATGGTTACCGTTAAATATCTGCGCCAAGCTCTCAGTGCCATTAGTTGGGTTCCTGAATTTAATGTTGTAATCGGTCCACCAGGATATCCCTTTCCCATCTAGCGGAACTTCAACATATGTGCCATTCTGATTGTAATACAGCGTAACAACATCTGAAGAAGAGGAGCAGATATGGTAATTGTGGTCTGAAATTTATACGTAGATTCATGACGGGCTATTCACACATTGTATTTATATATTTACTCATTTACTAATTATTCATTTCTCCTAATTATGCACATTATATAGTCAATAATAATAATAATGGTTTTTCATGGTTGTTATAGTGTAGTGCACTTATCACACAGTTCTTTTGCACATAGGTCATTAGTGCAGATATTCACATTTTTTCTGCAATATGACAGCACCTTTATGTCGGGTCATGTACACACTGGATGTATGTGTTTATGGTGAGGGTATAGAATCAATTTTGATTTGATTATATTTACTTATTATGAATTGCTGATAATCATGCATTTATTCCCTTACAGATTTCGTTTACCTTATATCTTTCACTCAGGTTTGCACAATCACCTCCTTTCCCATCACTTCCTGCCCTGTTTGAATATGCATGCGTTTTGATAAACTTTCACATGTTATTGTTTTTATCCCCTATTAATTTCATTCATTTATTTATATAATGAATTATCATTCACGGTTTTATTTCTGTATGAGCGCTTGCTTGAACCAGGTCTATACTTATTTATTTATATACTCTCAATGTACTTGTATGCATTTATTTGTGGTTTATATTGGCCCTTGAGTCAGCTATGTTGATTACGTGCGCAGTAGGCGTTCCACGGCGGCTTTCCTCGCTGGTGGAATGCATCTTGCGTTCCATCACGGCCTTTTACTTCCGGTCCGCGATGCATATTTCCTTGGTATGCGAACCATGTTCAGCACTGGCCCTCTAGATTCTGATGCCATATGTGAGTGCAGCATGTGTCCCAAGGCGGCCATACCTCCGTAATTCATGAGCGCAGTATGCGTTCCACGGTGGGGGGTTTTCACCGGTGGAACGCATCCTGCGTTCCCTTACAGCTATGTGATGCTTGCACTTCTGGTCCGCGATTTGCTTGCATGTGTCGTTGTTGTGTTCTCACACTCCCATTTCACAGGTGAATTTTATCACACTTAATTGTATGTATGGTATATGTATGTATGTATGTATGATATAGATAGAGATATATATATAAAGTTTATATTAGTGTGAGTGTATATATATATATATATATATATATATATATATATATATATATATATATATATATATATTATTAGTTTATATTCGTTTATTAGATCACACTAAAAAGACAGACACATTAAAAAATTGCATACAATATAAACAGCGTGTCGGTGACAAAATAGGACCGACACATACAGACTCCACTGAACGTCCACAGATAAGGACATACAATAAATGCCAGCTATATAAGATATGCACCTATAAATAACATACAGAAAATGTAAAATGAGAAGGCCACTAATGAATGAAGACAAACCACAATGAGGTCAAATAATGAGAGCCAAACCCTGCATGAGCAGCTGGTGCAGTGGATCCGAAAGGATG